>NW_019398204.1:0-4719 GCF_000591075.1 Eurytemora carolleeae
GGGGGAATTTAAGGGGGGAGTCTGGAAGAATCATAAATATTTCAGGAATAACCAAAATTTATTAAATTATATATACGTACTTTATTATGGTTTTAATTTTCAAATTGTTTTGGTAGATGATCAAGAAAGAAGTTTTTTTTTGTATAATAGGTGCACAAAACTCTATGTCCTACAAAACAAACCATTTTTGGATTTTGCATATATTTTTTTGAATACATATTTGTTAGATTTAGCTTCTTATTGTGAATATTTAAAAATATTTGGTCAAGTGTATAAAATGATCATATTTTTCTTACAATTTGACAATTTCAAAAACTATATATATGGGAAAATTTGCAAATATTCAGAGTTATCTACAAAGACTGAGACGTTAAAGACGACCTGAAACACTCTTAATTTGACGATCTCAACGTTGGATTAAATTTTATGTCTTACATTTATTCTTGTATAATTGCTTATTTAATGATCGGGCTGTAAAAGGAAACAAGTTTACTGCTGCAGGAAATAGTAAATATTTAAAAAAATTTATATTTTGGATTTTTGGTGGCCATTGATCAGCATTTGAACAGTATTGTACAGTAGATCCCAAAAGCACGGGAATTAATTGATGACCTTGTAATTTTCCTTTTTAGAACATTTCTGGTCGACAGTAGCTCTGTTTGTGAAAAATTAAAATTTTCGATTTTTAGTAAGTTGAATCCATCTTGAAAAGTGTTTAATTCTTATAAGTTCCTTCCATTCTATCCACAGAAGAAAAGTTCAAGTCACTTTTGTTGAGAAACCACAGTGAAAATAATTTATTTTAACAGATTTAAACATGGATATTTCATTCATACTTGATCAGGCCTACAGAGGTTGTATCTTGAGTGATATATCAATTGAGTTACAATTCCTCTCCAGAACTCAATGGTCTACAACAATACCTTAGTCTGCAACAATCCAGATACAACACTCTCTATATTCGTCAATATCTATCAATCGAGATAGTATACTTACTAACCTATAATCCCATTTTTTCAATTTTTTGGTTTGATAATGAAGTTAAATTTAAGATAAATAAAATCTTTATTTTCTGATTTACCCCATTTTTACATAATCAATAAAAGTACATGTTTTAAGTTTGATAATATATGTATATTTTGTTAACCCTATCCCTGCTGGGGTACTTGAAAACCAGGATACGTTAATCTAATATCATTCATAGTTTGAAATATCTAAGGTNAAGAAATGAATAAGAAATGAATAAGAAATGAATAAGAAATGAATAAGAAAAGAATAAGAAATGAATAAGAAATAAATAAAAAATGAAAAAGAAATGAATGAGAAAAGAGTTACAGTAAATATCTTTAAAAAAAATCCGACTGCTAATTTGTTTCTACGTACTTGAAACTGTTTTAGGCATAGATTAATAACAATACAGATAGAGCACTGAATGTCGTCCAAGATTTAGGGGTTTTTCGTTCACAATAACCCTGAGGCAAAAGCCCAAAGGAGTTCCGCTGCACTGCATGCGCATAACTTATGGGGTTTTGCCCCAGAGTTAATCGAAAAAACCCTAAGTATTGAAAAGACGACATCTATTGTTCTATATCTGTGTTGTTATTTATCTATGTTTTCAGGCCCCGGTCCTGTAATTCAGACAGGGACTGTCCTGCAATAAGAAGGTAATTTTTTTTTCAAAAATTATGAAAGTTTAAAATATTTTATTATTTATTTTCTAAGAACCTTTACAAACTTTGCCACAAACTCAACTTTCCTAATCCCTTATCAAATAGATTCTAAAACTGATTCTAATTCTGATGGCAACGTAGAATTTGTTCACTCTCAGTACAGCTGTTTTCTGACGTCATAAGTGTCAACTCAGTTTTTATTACCAACAAAATTGTTGATAATAGTAATAATTTTAGACGAAAGTGCTTATCTTATAGTAAAATAAGTGCAATTGTATGTGTTCTTTTTTCTGTTTTTACACTTTTTTACTTAATCTTGAAAAAATGTCAACTAATGGGAGAAAATGTTGTCTTCCTTGTTATATTTGACACTTGTGACGTCATGTATAATTGGTCCATTTCTCTGTTGCCACCTATTGTACTTGAGGGTCTATAACAGTCTACACCTTTTTTTGATCTGACAAAATTCATAGTTTGAAATATATAAGGTCTACGACATTGGGCTCCAAAGATATAAGGATTAGAAAATCAAAGCATGTAGCAAAGAGGCAATTTCTTTATAATTATTCAAGGATGACGGATGAAATAAATATTATTACCAAAGACAATAATTCCTTCAAAAAAAACAAAAACAATGAAAAAAATATCTAAATATAAAGAAGATACATTTCCTAGAAGATGTTCATTCTTTGGATGTATTTCTTGATGGATATTTATTCTTTAGATACATTTCTTGATGGATATTTATTCTTTGGATACATTTCTTGGTGGATATTTATTCTTTGGATCCATTTCTTGGTGGATATTTATTCTTTAAATATATTTCTTGGTGGATATTTATTCTTTAAATATATTTCTTGGTGGATATTTATTCTTTGGATACATTTCCTGGAAGATATTTATTCTTTGGATACTTTTCTTGGTGGATATTTATTCTTTAAATATATTTCTTGGTGGATATTTATTCTTTAAATATATTTCTTGGTGGATATTTATTCTTTGGATACATTTCCTGGAAGATATTTATTCTTTGGATACTTTTCTTGGTGGATATTTATTCTTTAAATATATTTCTTGGTGGATATTTATTCTTTGGATACATTTCCTGGAAGATATTTATTCTTTGGATACATTTCTTGGTGGATATTTATTCCTTGTATACGTTTCTTGGTGGATATTTATTCTTTAAATATATTTCTTGGTGGATATTTATTCTTTGGATACATTTCCTTGAAGATATTTATTCTTTGGATACATTTCTTGGTGGATATTTATTCTNGATAGATAGATAGATAGATAGATAGATAGATAGATAGATAGATAGATAGATAGATAGATAGATAGATAGATAGATAGATAGATAGATAGATAGATAGATAGATAGATAGATAGATAGATAGATAGATAGATAGATAGATAGATAGATAGATAGATAGATAGATAGATAGATAGATAGATAGATAGATAGATAGATAGATAGATAGATAGATAGATAGATAGATAGATAGATAGATAGATAGATAGATAGATAGATAGATAGATAGATAGATAGATAGATAGATAGATAGATAGATAGATAGATAGATAGATAGATAGATAGATAGATAGATAGATAGATAGATAGATAGATAGATAGATAGATAGATAGATAGATAGATAGATAGATAGATAGATAGATAGATAGATAGATAGATAGATAGATAGATAGATAGATAGATAGATAGATAGATAGATAGACCTTGGAAATACTAAAATCTCTGAAATTATTTAATATAAAGGAATTTTATTAAACGAGAAACAGCATTTTTGGATCATCATATATAGAGTTATAATTGGAACATCTTTGTTCCATGATTGGAGCATCATTGGAGCATGATTGGAGCATGATTGGAACATGATTGGAGCATCATAGGAACATCATTGGTTGGAGCATCATTGGAGTATCATTGGAGCATCATTGGAGCATCATTGGAGCATCATTGGAGTATCTTTAGAACATCATTGGAGCATCATTGGAGCATCATTGGAGCATCATTGGAGCATCATTGGAGCATCATTGGAGCATTATCGAAGTCTTTAAATAGTTTCACGAAAACTGGAGGCGTTATCTTGGCGTAGTAGTATACTTACTAACCTATAATCCCATTTTTTCAATTTTTTGGTTTGATAATGAAGTTAAATTTAAGATAAATAAAATCTTTATTTTCTGATTTACCCCATTTTTACATAATCAATAAAAGTACATGTTTTAAGTTTGATAATATATGTATATTTTGTTAACCCTATCCCTGCTGGGGTACTTGAAAACCAGGATACGTTAATCTAATATCATTCATAGTTTGAAATATCTAAGGTTTAGAAATTCAGAGTTTGTGACAAAGACTCAATTCCTGTGCAAATTTGCAAAAATTGCAGTAATTTTTTTGCAAAATCCAGATATTTAGTAAAAATGTCATTTTTAAAATCTAACAACTGAAAGAGGGCCAAAGCAAAGATTTAGTTTGTTACAGGAAAAGTAGTCATTCAGGCAGTATGCCTGAGGACTCAGGCAGTTAGTATAAAAGCCCAAGTTTAGACCTAAAGGGAGGGGTCATGGGTATTTAAGAAAATCTAGAAAAATTCAACAGCCTCAGACCAATGCTTTTTGAGTTCTGTAAAAAACTACAGGGGGTCAATTTTACCCCTCCCCCCCCAGCCGGAATAGGGTTAATGTTATTTTTTTCTAGTGTGTGCATTATATATTACTATTAAATCATTGACATTATTTTATGAAATTAACATAGTTTCATCAAATAAACGTATCATCTTCACTTTTTTCTTAAATCTTTAATGTTGAAGATTATCGAAATATATACTATATCTGCATGAAACGCGTATTAAAAATATTTGAAGATTTAGTTTATAACAAGCCTGTAGGATTGATTGATTGATAAATGAAAAAAGCATGTTAAAAGGGAATTGAGAATTCTATTATTAAAATGGGGAATTTAAGAGTGAGATGATAGGAAATAGTGTTTAAAGATGGGTGTTTGCTATGAAGGGGGGGGGG
>NW_019398204.1:4926-38934 GCF_000591075.1 Eurytemora carolleeae
CCCCCCCCCCCTGATACTCTACTACTACTCCAAAATATACTAACCTATACTAGATAAATCTGGATGCCATTCTCATGTACTATATAGCCTAAGGCCTTATACTCATCTCTCTGACTGTGTTCTATAATATAGAAAAGAACTCTTCAAAATCCTCAGTCTGGTTCCATGGTTTCCAACATGAAGTATTTAGTTTTCATTTGCATTTTTCTTCTTGCTGACTTTTCGTCAGCTTTTTTCGGGTACGTTATACAACTTATATAAAATATAGTATCTACTTATATAATTATAATATATAGAAAAACTATGAGAAAAGAATGTTGATTTTTTTCAGGGCTTAGCAAAAATGTTTTTTAAACGGAAATTTTTTTCTTTAATTTTGAAAACGAAACGTTTTGAATAAATTTTTTTTTAAATTGTTGCAAAACCGAAAAAATGTTTTTGGTTCAATATAGATTTTGGTTTTGTTTCTTTTTTTGCTTCAACACAAATAATGATTATTTATCAAATACGTTTGATTCAGTTTTTGCAATTTTTTTTCAGAAACTAATCATCTAATTCATCAGAAATGAATAAGAAAAGCATAAGAAATGGAAAAGAAATTCGAATAAGAAATAAATAAGAAATGAATAAGAAATGAATAAGAAATGAATAAGAAATGAATAAGAAATGAANTATATTTCTTGGTGGATATTTATTCTTTGGATACATTTCCTGGAAGATATTTATTCTTTGGATACTTTTCTTGGTGGATATTTATTCTTTAAATATATTTCTTGGTGGATATTTATTCTTTGGATACATTTCCTGGAAGATATTTATTCTTTGGATACTTTTCTTGGTGGATATTTATTCTTTAAATATATTTCTTGGTGGATATTTATTCTTTGGATACATTTCCTGGAAGATATTTATTCTTTGGATACTTTTCTTGGTGGATATTTATTCTTTAAATATATTTCTTGGTGGATATTTATTCTTTGGATACATTTCCTGGAAGATATTTATTCTTTGGATACTTTTCTTGGTGGATATTTATTCTTTAAATATATTTCTTGGTGGATATTTATTCTTTGGATACATTTCCTGGAAGATATTTATTCTTTGGATACTTTTCTTGGTGGATATTTATTCTTTAAATATATTTCTTGGTGGATATTTATTCTTTGGATACATTTCCTGGAAGATATTTATTCTTTGGATACTTTTCTTGGTGGATATTTATTCTTTAAATATATTTCTTGGTGGATATTTATTCTTTGGATACATTTCCTGGAAGATATTTATTCTTTGGATACATTTCTTGGTGGATATTTATTCCTTGTATACGTTTCTTGGTGGATATTTATTCTTTAAATATATTTCTTGGTGGATATTTATTCTTTGGATACATTTCCTGGAAGATATTTATTCTTTGGATACATTTCTTGGTGGATATTTATTCCTTGTATACGTTTCTTGGTGGATATTTATTCTTTAAATATATTTCTTGGTGGATATTTATTCTTTGGATACATTTCCTTGAAGATATTTATTCTTTGGATACATTTCGTGGTGGATATTTGTTCTTTGGATACATTTCTTGGTGGATATTAATTCTTTGGATACATTTTCTGGAAGATATTTATTCTTTGGATACATTTCTTGGTGGATATTTATTCTTTGGATACATTTCTTGGTGGATATTAATTCTTTGGATACATTTTCTGGAAGATATTTATTCTTTGGATACATTTTTTGGTGGATATTTTTTCTTTGGGTACGTTTCTTGGTAGATATTTATTCTTTGGATACATTTCCTTGTAGATATTTATTCTTTGGAACATTTCCTGGTAGAAATTTCTTCTTTGGATACATTTCTTGGTAGATATTTATTCTTTGGATACATTTCGTGGTGAATATTTGTTCTTTCGATACATTTATTGGAAAATATTTATTCTTTGAATACATTTTCTGAAAGATATTTATTCTTTGGATTAATTTCTTGGTGGATATTTATTCTTTGGATACATTTCTTAGTAGATATTTATTCTTTGGATACATTTCCTGGAAGATATTCACTCTTTGGATACATTTCTTGGAAGATATTTATTCTTCGTCTTTATTTAATAATTTAAAAAAATGGATACTTAAAACGTATCCACCCAAATGAACGAGTTTGAACGTCAACTCTGCGCCCAAACTCAGAAATTATACATCTTCAAAAGTTTTATATATCTCAAATGAATCCTAAAAAATTTATCCACAATACTACATTCTCAGTTCAACTACTTTAGATTGCCGGTCACTCCCTTTAAAAGAAAAGTCCAGTTAAAAGTTAAAAAGTCCTAAATTGGACACGCTACTCTATACAAATGGAGGGTCACTTGAGATTACGCCAACAGTCCCTTGAAAGGATTAAATAAGTCAAATAAGATAAAAAGATGATAAAGAAAAATCTGAAGTAACATTAAAGTAACCCTCCATGCAAAGATGACAATGCCCGATTGACAACGGTACCCTTGAAAGCTTTGCTTGAAGATCAATGTAAAATAGATTTTATAATTTTAAAAACTGATTATTTTCAATTGTGGTTTCCCTACCAAAGTACTATATACTTGATTAAATACTTTTAAACCGCAAAAAAAGACAATATTTTCCATATTTTTGATCAGATAAAGGTTTCAAGGGTACCATTGTGAATCGAGCATTGTCCTTCTTACATGGAGGGCCACTTGAAAGTATGCTTACAGTCCCTTTAATATTTTTTTAGGAGAAGTTCTGCACTAATCGGTTTCATACGATTGCCTATATTCGGACTTGGGGAAGTTTCATCCGGCGGAAGGTAACTTTTTTTGGACCTTTTCCCCAGCTGAATTTTGATGATAAAGCCCAAAATGTGATAGTATGCTTACTTCAAAGATAAGACCAATTTTGACACCAAAAAAGTTACCCTTGGATACTTTTTTACATTTTTATTTTAAAATTTTAAATTTTTTACAATTTTTTTTATTTTCTTCTTGTTCGTAATCTTTTAATTATATTCCCTTGGATATCATATATATATTTATATATTACACACTTTCTTTTTAAGTACACATTCTTTGTAATAAATGAAACATCGAAACATCGAAACATCGAAACATGACAGTTGGTGAAAAGTTTAAAATGTCTTCTTCCATATTTGTTAAGTTGTTTGAACCCCAAGAGAATAATATAAAAATTTTCATGCCAGCCATATTATAGAAAAATTGATTTCAAAGTAAAATATATTTGAGTAGAAGATTTTTTTTTAACTAAATGAACTGCAAAAAGTCTATAGTATCTAATACAGTATATGGAAGAAGACATTCAAAACTATTCACAAACTGTCATGTTTCGTGGGACACCCTGTAAGTAATCTTTTTTTTCAGATGTATGACAAAACAGGATGCATTATGTCAGATAGGAAGTAAGTTGATAAAACATTTTTTTCAAATTCATTAAAGGGAGTGTTCGCGAAAAATGAAAGGGGGTATAGGCTTAATGCGATAAAAAAGCGCTTTTGATCGCTACTAATCTGACTTCTATCTGTTGCGTCTATAAGGAGAAACTTGTTAAAGACGTCTCATACCGAATAACTTAGCGCCCATACAAATTGAGAAAATTGCAACATACGACTTAGACCGTAAAAAATCCATTTAATTTCAAACAAATCATTCAGATAGTACAACCTATAGTCATTGATTATCTTTCGCCATATTTGTATATAGTTTATATTTTACAATATTTTATATTATTAGAAAACGTTTTAACTGATTTCGAAAAATGTGAGTGGTCCGCGGCATTCTTAGATAGTTGCGCAAGCCGCAAGAGAAATAATCAAATTAAAAACAAATTAATCAAAAAATATTATAAAATATAAACTCTTAATAAATGTGGCGAAAGATAATCGATGACTATAGGTTGTAATATCTGAATGATTTGTTTTTAATTAAATTGATTTTTTACGGTCTAAGTCGTATGTTACAATTTTCTCAATTTGTATGGGCGCTGAGTTATTTGGTATGAGACGTCTTTAACAAGTTTCTCCTTATAGACGCAACAGATAGAAGTAAGATTAGTAGCGATCAAAAGCGCTTTTTCATCGCATTAAGCCTATACCCCCTTTCATTTTTCGCGAACACTCCCTTTAAATGAACATTTAAATACAGAGTGAGACCCATAAACCTCTGAAATAGGAAGACGACATTTTAGTCAGTTTTAATCTAGGTTTCCTGGGAGGAAGAAGAAACAACTGCAACGTACTGCAATGCGCAGAATGCTTAGATGACCTAGATTGTGCTTCCTGTTCACATTGTTATAACAATTTTTGCACTACCTGCCGGTCCAGTAACTACTGATATAAATTGAATTAGACTGTACGAAACACTGAAAGCCTCAAAGTCTGTCCAGTACAGTACTGTCCAGTACAGTACTGTCCAGTACAGTACTGTCCAGTACACAATTTTTTCAAACCAAACCAAACCAAATATTTTGTAATTTCTAGCGAAATGTTTGTAGTTTAGAAATACTTATGATAGTTCTATATTAAGAACACAATGCTAAAGTTCTTTAATAGAATTTTAACATTTAAATCAACCCAACATAATAAAAGTACATTGAAATATATAATGTTTAATCCAGGTTATCGTGTGTATTTAATGTGTACCAATTGATAGTAATTTTGCAATTTGAAGCAATAGAAATGTTACAATGTTCAATGAATACTTTAATGAACTTGAAACACATCAATTGTGCATTGTACACTGACCCAGTTTCCTCAATATTTTAATTGACAAGTTTGGTACAAATTTTTTGCTTTAAAGGGAGTGTTCGCGAAAAATGAAAGGGGGTATAGGCTTAATGCGATAAAAAAGCGCTTTAATTTAATTACAAACAAATCATTCAGATATTACAAACAGTAGTCATCGAATATTTTCGACGCATTCGTATATAGTTAATATTTCATAATATTTTTGATTTTGTTTTTTAAAAAATAATTTTCGCTGGCGCTGGCTTTTTGAACATTCCTGGAAAAAAAAAATGTCGTCTTCATTATCAAAAATCCTCGAAACAGAAATTAATGTTTTCAATAGTAACTCTCAGATCATGAAAAACACAAAATATTATGAAATATCAACTATTTACGAATGCGTCAAAAAATAATCGAGGACTATTGTTTGTAATATCTGAATGATTTGTTTGGAATTAAATTGATTTGTTTACGATCCGAGTTGAATATTGCATCTTTCTGAATTTGTATGGACACTACGTTTTTCGGTGTGAGTCGTTCTTAACAATTTTCTCCTTATATACGCAACAGATAAAAGTAAGATTAGTAGCGATCAAAAGCGCTTTTTTATGGCATTAAGCCTATACCCCCATTCATTTTTCGCGAAAACTCCCTTTAAGCTTCATCAAATGCAAAAAATTAATTATTATATTTTCTACCACAGTTTTTTGGATCCTGTATAATTGGTAAAATAAAAAATAAAAAATATTAAAGGAACTGTTTTTAAACAATAAATTCAAGCTAATAAATTTAACAAGCAGGTATTGATTATTTAAACTTTTTATGTTTTATGATTTAGATTTTTTATTAAACAGACAAAACATGAAAGTTTTTTTAACATTTATTTAGAATAATTTTAATTCCATAATACATTAATAGCACATAAATTTATTGGTAATATACAGCGAGATCTATAATTTGGTAATTTAATCGACTGCCTCTAAATACAGTAATTTAATCTACTTCCTCTATAGTTGGTTCTTTAGCTCCTTGTCTTGCTTGAGCTCCACAACTATCAGCTCCTCCTACTCCTCCTGCACCCCCCTGTCCGTACAGCTTAGATACAATCATCTTCAGACTATTCTCCAGCTCCTTCTGCTTCTCTGTGTACTCTTCCTTCTCTCCAAGCTGATTCCTATCCAACCAGGCCAGGGCAGAGTCCAGTTGATTCTTAGCATCAGAGATATCTGATGCAGAGAGCTTGGTTTTCACTTCATCTTGGTCAAAGGAGGCTTTCATGTTAAATATGTATGCTTCAAGTCCATTCTTAGCAGCAACCCTCTCCTTCTGTGCTTCATCTTCATCCTTGAACTTTTCAGCATCATTGACCATCCTTTCTATCTCCTCCTTGGACAGCCTTCCCTTATCATTGGTGATTGTGATCTTTTCCTGCTTCCCACTACCCTTCTCAGCAGCAGATACATTTAGGATACCATTAGCATCAACATCAAAGGTAACCTCAATCTGTGGAGTTCCTCGGGGTGCTGGTGGTATACCAGTCAGATCAAACTTACCCAGGAGATGATTATCCTTGGTCATTGTTCTTTCTCCCTCATAAACCTGTATTGTCACAGCTGGTTGATTATCACTGTATGTTGTGAAGATTTGAGTCTGTTTGGTTGGAATGGTTGTATTTCTCTTGATCAGAGCAGTCATAACTCCTCCAGCAGTTTCAATACCCATGGACAGAGGAGCAACATCAAGAAGCAGCAAATCTCCAACTTCACTGCTCTCATCTCCATTCAGAATAGCAGCTTGCACAGCTGCTCCATATGCAACAGCTTCATCAGGATTGATCGATTTATTTAGCTCCTTACCATTAAAGAAATCCTGAAGGAGTTTCTGAACTTTAGGAATCCTGGTACTACCTCCTACAAGAACCATCTCATCAATGGAGGATTTGTCAAGCTTGGAGTCTCTCAGTGCCTTCTCCACAGGTTCCAAGGTTCCCTTGAACAGGTCAGAACAGAGCTCTTCAAACCTTGCTCTAGTGATCGATGTGTAGAAATCAATTCCTTCAGCAAGAGAATCAATTTCTATATTTGCTTGAGCAGCTGAACTCAAGGTTCTCTTAGCTCTTTCACAAGCAGTTCTCAATCTTCTAAGTGCTCTCTTGTTTCCAGAAATATCCTTCTTATGCTTTCTCTTGAACTCCTGGATAAAGTGCTCAACCATCCTGTTGTCAAAGTCTTCTCCTCCTAGATGAGTATCGCCAGCAGTAGCTTTAACTTCAAATATTCCATCATCTATTGAAAGGATGGAAACATCAAAGGTTCCACCACCAAGATCAAAGATTAAAATATTCTTCTCACCCTTGGAGCTGCTCTTCTTGTCTAAACCATAAGCAATAGCTGCTGCGGTGGGTTCATTGATAATCCTAGTAATATTTAATCCAGCAATAACTCCAGCATCTTTGGTTGCTTGTCTTTGTGAATCATTAAAGTATGCTGGAACAGTAACAACAGCATCCTTGACCTGATAACCCAGGTATGCTTCAGCAGTCTCCTTCATCTTCACCAGGACCATAGCGCTCACTTCCTCAGGGGTAAACTGTTTGTTCTCATTCTTATACTCCACCTCAAGCTTAGGCTTACCTCCAATGTTCACAACCTTGAAGGGCCAGTGCTTCAAGTCAGCTTTAACAGTGTCATCATCAAACTTCCTGCCAATCAACCTCTTGGCATCAAAGATGGTATTGTTAGGGTTCATGGCAACCTGGTTCTTAGCAGCATCACCGATCAACCTCTCAGTGTCAGTAAATGCAACATAGCTAGGAGTGGTTCTGTTCCCCTGATCATTAGCGATGATTTCCACCTTTCCATGTTGGAAAACTCCTACACAGGAGTAGGTAGTACCAAGATCAATTCCAATAGCAGCGTGTTTCACCATTTTATATTCTAGCAGTAGTGTAAAACTTCCTTGTATTGTTTTCGCAAGTTTTAGATTTAAACTGATCGTAGAATAACGTTGTGTCTTTATATACTCAAGAAGAATTTTCTAGAATATTATCAAATACTCCTAGTGCATTAACTGCCCGTGAAGAATTTTCTAGAATATTTGCTCTTCTCTAATTGGTCGTTGAAGTAGAGTTGGCCTCTCATTGGTCGAGAGATATTGCGGCGGAGATTTGTAGATAAATTTTCTAGAATATTCTAGAACACTACCATTTTACAACAAGAGTTATTTCACAATGTTAAAAAAAGACTAAGGTCAAAGAACATTTTAGCTGTAAATCAAATATTATAGTATATTATTGTTAAAATTAGAATAATGATGAAAACACAATAAAATTGATACTGATTCATCAACTTATATGGACATAAGTTGCATCTCCTATACATCTAGTTTCACTACTTCACACTGAAATTTTTGTAATCTTTGAGTTTTATTTAAAGATCTTAAAAACAAACCAACTAGTTTTGTTTTTGCGCATAGAATTAGAATTAAAAAATATATTTTGTTACATATTTAAAATTCAAAACATTGATATTGAAAAACGTGTAATTAACTTTAGTTTGCCGTGATTTATTTTATTATTCTCATCAGAGCTTTAACTTTTCTTTATATCCAAGATAACACATTTTTAAAGTTTATTTTACTACACAGAAAAGAATAGAATACTTTATAGGTTCACTAAATAGATGAAACACAATTGAGAAAAAAAAACAGTTTAAAAATATTTTTCTTTTCATCTTTTACCGTCCAATCCATCCTTGATCTGGCCTAAATATACATATTAATATAGATATAGAAATAGATATATATTTATATAAAATAGATACAATAAAAAGTCAAGTGTTAAATACTTCTTTTCTGACATACATATAGATATTGATATATATAAATATGAATGGTGTATAGATAGATTTAGATATACCTAGATATAGATGCAGATGTAAATACAGATATAGATATAGATATAGATATAGATATTGATATTGAGATATATATAGATATAGATGTATATATCTATATATATATAGATATAAATATAGATATAAACTCAAAATTCAAATTCATATTCAGTTAATCTTTGGTCGAGTTAAAGGAAGGTATCACATTTGAAATCTGTTTATTTGTTTTCGTTTATATATTGTTACTTTTATCTTTTAATTCTTTTAAATCTTAAACATTTATTATTCAAGTTTCTTATTTTGTATGTTTTTTAGAATATGCCCTGAAGATGGTTAAATAAACCGAAAAGGAATTGAGTCTTTGCCACAAACTCTGGTTTTTAAATCCCTATATCTTAACAACCCAATGTTGTAGACCTTAGATATTTCAAATAATCAAAGTTTGAAATATCTAAGGTTTACATAATTGGGTTGTAGATATATAGGTATTAGAAAATTGGGATTTGTTGCAAAGACTCAATTCCTTTGGCAAAAAGAGTTTTTGTTTCACGGATCTGAGAGTATACCCCCTCCTGGAGTCCTTCTCCAGTAATTGCATTACTAGCGCATATATGCCAGGGCTTATCCAGAATACGCTCCAATCCTAGTAAATTCAGATGTATTTCATTCATTCATCCTTTCGTATATTCATTCACCTATTCACCTATCTATTCATTTATCTTTTTATGTATGCGTTACTAGTGCAAATATGCAGAATACACTCCACTCCATTAGTAAATTCATTTTTTAATTTATTCATTAATATTTTATTTTATTCATTTATTCATAAATTCGTATAAATTCATGAATTCATTTATTCATTTATTTATTAAATCGTTTATTTATTTATTCATTTATAACTTTCTTCTCATTTATTCATTACTTTCTTTAATCATTTGTATATTAATTCTTTTATTCCTTTCTTCATTTATTAATGAATTCATTTAAACAGCTTTTTTATTTATCTATATATTTATTTTTTGTTTTTTCTTACATGGAGTTTTTCTTTTACTGCTTTATTTTTTTGCAACCCGATGTCGTAGACGTCTTTTATTTTAAACAATGAATTATGTTGGAACAAATAGTTTAAGTTTAAAATATTTAAGATTTACACCATCAGATTCCAAAGGTTGGGGCAAAAACTCATTTTTATTATAATAATTGTTACTTCATAAATAAAATATAAATAAAAATACTGATCATGATCATTTTTATATTATCCTTAAATATTACAATTATTATTATTATCATATTATCATATTATCATTATCATTATCATTATCATTATCATATTATCATTATCATTATCATATTATCATTATCATTATCATTATCATATTATCATTATCATTATCATATTATCATTATCATTATCATTATCATTATCATTATCATATTATCATTATCATTATCATTATTTATTTACCAAGGGTCTGAGAAACTTTAACGCTCGACATAGAATCTCTCATGTCCATTTTGTTTGCAAAGAATAGGATTGGTAATCTTCTAGCCTGGATCTCAGGATGCTGAAATAAAATTTAATTAAGTTGTGCCAAGCAACACCAAAATCTATATTTCTAAAGCATTAATCTATGTTGTTTGGGTATCACTATGTTTGTATGACTCAGGAACCCCTCAAATATATTGATTAGATTAGCTGGGTTTAAAAAAATAAGTTTTGGTTTTTCGACTTCTATTCAATGATATTTCTTACGATGATAGGTATTTTCCCAAAGGCATTTTCCCAAGTGGCAACTTCCCAAATATTTCCCAAGCAGCAAGCTCCTAATGATGTCCTAGCTGCAGCGCGCGGCCCCCTACCCTGTTCTAGTCGCAGCGCTCGGTCCCCTCCGTTTAAATTGGCCAATTTTGCGGTGTGCCGAAACATTGCATAAATAAATAGATATTACTGTAGATGAATGTTTATCAGAGATGGATGGCAGATGTTACTACATATATTATTATAAATGCAAAAAAAATAATAATCAACAGTAAAGCTAATGAAGTTTAAAAAATATCTTTTCGAAATTTACAATTTTGCTGTCATTTTTAACTGAAAAAAAACATTCCTTTTTTTTTATAAAGTTTGCTTATAGAGTCGAGATAACTATTTGGAACTTTTAGACAGTTGTAAGTTGTATTTCTAGACTGGGAAACATATAGTAAACAATCAAATCATAACATCCAGACATAAATTAACATGATGCAAAAGGTTGGGTTGTATAATAGAAAGCTGACAAGTGGGAAAATAAAAATCAGCTGATTTGATGTATTTATTCTGAAAAAGGCGTTTGTAGGTTTATTAAGTTGGTAAAACATGAGGGGAAAGCCTGGGAGCGGGGGAAGACAGGCGGCCAAGCCATTTTTCCCTTCCATGCCACATATTAGCTTTTTTGTCTTCCGGCAGTCATAAGCTACAACCATACAGTCTTCCATGTCAGCAGTTTAAAATGTCAAAGAATTACATCCTCATGTTTCAAAGATATAGTGATTAGAAAATTACAGCTGAAGTCAAATAATCCTTAATGCCAAACAAAGGAATTGCGTGAATTGAGTCTTTTCACAATCTCATATATCTTTGCAACCTGATGGTATAAATATTTTATATTTCAGATTAAGCTTAGATCATGCGATTAAGTGAACAGAGCTGTAAACTTTAGAATTGTGGATATCGAGATCAATGCTTGAGCTCAGCTTTTCATTCATCTTCAGACTTATTTAATCTTACGTTAACAAACGGGAAATTATCTAAACTGCAACAAATCAGAGTGTTGATTGTAGAAACCGAACAGCCTATCAGAAGCCAAGAAACTTCCAAGTTTTTGTGCATAATGAATGAAAGAACTCTTATTGGTCCAAAGACATATCACAAAGAGAGGATTAAGCTAAAAATCATAAGTGTCGGCGGTGGATATCGAGATTTGGCAATCAGGATTAAGGGTTTCCAATACAAGAGTTGTCAGCTCAGAATTCATAGTTTGAAAAATCTAAGGTTTACGACATTGAGTTGCAAAGAAATACCGTTTGAAAAATCAGAGTTTGCAACAAAGACTTATGATTCCTTTTTATTCATATTTTAAACTTTCTCCCTCCTGCTTGTCCAATCAAGATACAGACTTATTCGTGAATTTGAAAGACTTAAGTTAGTTTATTTAAAAGATTTAAATTAGTGTATTTGAAAGACTTAAATCAGTGTAATTAAAAAAGGATTTTTAAAAAAAACATGATGAAATTAAGAATTGAATTCTCTTTTATTTCTCAATTGAATTGGACAATTGTGCGGAAACACTTTATAACCTACATAAACTAAATACGAAGCATAAGACATTCACTGTTTTGACTTCAGATGCGATAAAAGAATTGATAGTTTTATCTATAAATGCAGTAAATCCAATAAAGAATAAAAACATCTAAATTTTACATCTACAATTATAAAATGTTATTTTAATTACTGGAAGAAAATACATTATATCACTCTAATTAAACAGGCGGGGGGGGGGGGGCGTTTGGCCCCCCCTCTAAACTTCTTTTGTACTAGCACGTATATTTTTGACACTATCACCGTGAAATTGATTGACTTTTAATGAATAGAAATTTAAAGGATTTTTTGTAAATTTTTTTATGCATATGTTAGGTGTACAGGAGCGGTAAAAAGTCCGGTCTGTGTAAAAAAAAAATCTAAAATAGTCCATAACTTTTTTTATGACTAAAGCTACAGATCTAAAAACTATATTTCTAAAAGTCCGTGAAAAATGGATGTAATGTGTCACACTTTGATATTTGTTTCATACAAAAAAAATATTTTTTAACCTTTTCTTGGCATTTTTTTCAACCCTCTCTAGCACCCAAACTACATACGTTATCGTTCTAATTTTTTTTTTCAATGAGCTGGCCTTGAAACATTGGGCTTATAGGAACATGCATTTTAAGTACCCTATTTCTATTCTCTATGGCTTTTTACTAGGGGGGGGGGCGTTTCATGTTCATGTTTTAAACCAAACTATAGAGTTGAATATTAATAACTGTTACAGTTATTATTGCATATATATCAATAGAATGAAGACAACTTTTGATTTTAATTTTGATTATATCAAGCTGTTAAACAGTATGAAATAAATGATATGTCAGAAGAACCTCTCAATCTGATTTGTTCAATAAAGCGTTAAAGGGTATCCTTCTCAAGATTCTTGAAAAGTTGATTATTTGAAAATATTTGATCTAACCTGCCTATTAGGCTATTCATCCAATGGCACTAATTCACTAATTCATCCCTGGCTACGAGTAAATTAGCCAATTGTGCCGAAGCACATACATAAACTACGCTAAATTCGGGCACTGCCTTATATAGAGACCATGAGGTAATAATTAATATTTATATTAATATTTTACATGTAATACATGCAATAAACAAAATCATCAATTGTGAATTCAGTAAAGAATAAAAAAAACGTCTAAAATTTACATTTGAAACTTCTGCGCCGGATTACAATCCTGCGAATTCGTTTCTCTTAGTATAGCAACTTTTGATACATAAGCTTCATCTAAAATTGTCAGGCATATTCCCTTTTGAACTTTAAAACGCGCCTGGTACGAGTGAGCGCAAAATGAATCGAGAGCTCGTGAAGGAGCGGTGGACGAGCAGAGCGCGGCACCAAGTTTTCATCGGGCCCTGTAAGGCCTTTAAGACTTCACTTCCATTGGATCCGGCGAAATAGTAACTTTAAACTTATATTTCAGATAAAAATGCAGAATGAGAACTGTCCGACTGGAGAGCTCTCATACGAAATTGTATAAATTCTAAAAGGTTGAATTTATATAATTCTTACAAACTTTGCAATTTAGCAATTTTGTAATGTTATCTTTATACTGGAAGAAATACATTATATCTCTCTCTCATTAATAAGTTCATTAAGTGAGAAGCGAGAACTCTAGCGGTAATATTTGGAACTTAAGACCTTAAGGTTGTGAGATGAAAGTAGAAATAACTTGATTAACTGGCTTTGCCTGAAGCGTATACACTTTAGGCTCAACGTTAGTTTGGGTGTATATGTTGGGGGGGGGGTGCCTAGAAATCTGAGAAGCGGGAAAATAAAAACGCAACTGCCTGGGCGCGTTTTGGATCATATCAGAAATTTCTATACTTCGGAAACTTGTAATAAATATAAATTGTAAACTGAGTATAGTAGTATTAAATTAATAAAAGTTGTTCCTAAAATTAAACTAGAGAAGCTACACGGTCACAAGTTTGAACCGGTTTTGTGTCATAACTTTTACTTTCTAGATTGCAGTGAACTATTTCTCAAGAGTTGTTCTAACCTGTAGGAGCATATCTAATTCATCCTTGGCAACAACCATCCTCAGTCTGTCACTAGAGTCAACCACATAAAAGAAATCTTAATAAATATCTAGAATTTTCTAAAAGTATTTAACGTAAAAGACAAAAAAAGTTTCTATCCGCAACTTATATTCGAGAAAGTTCGTAAGTCTCCTCCTCCCGCCCCGCAAACCCATCGACCAATCAGAGGCGTGCATTTTTTCCTCGACCAATCACAGGCAATGAGGTAATCCAGAACATTCGGATTGGGGTATTTACGTATACTGATTTGCTGAAACTTCTGTAATATTCTAGAAATTTCTTTACTGGTATAAGATTTCCCACCAGACCACTTAAGCTCAGTTAAAACTGAACACTTAAAGCTACCTAATACTAAAGTTAAAATATTTTCAACACTATTAAAGCAAAATGGTGAAACACGCTGCTATTGGAATTGATCTTGGTACTACCTACTCCTGTGTAGGAGTTTTCCAACATGGAAAGGTGGAAATCATAGCTAATGATCAGGGGAACAGAACTACTCCTAGCTATGTTGCATTTACTGACACTGAGAGGTTGATTGGTGATGCTGCTAAGAACCAGGTTGCCATGAACCCTAACAATACCATCTTTGATGCCAAGAGGTTGATTGGCAGGAAGTTTGATGATGACACAGTTAAAGCTGACTTGAAGCACTGGCCCTTCAAGGTTGTGAACATTGGAGGTAAGCCTAAGCTTGAGGTGGAGTATAAGAATGAGAACAAACAGTTTACCCCTGAGGAAGTGAGCGCTATGGTCCTGGTGAAGATGAAGGAGACTGCTGAAGCATACCTGGGTTATCAGGTCAAGGATGCTGTTGTTACTGTTCCAGCATACTTTAATGATTCACAAAGACAAGCAACCAAAGATGCTGGAGTTATTGCTGGATTAAATATTACTAGGATTATCAATGAACCCACTGCAGCAGCTATTGCTTATGGTTTGGACAAGAAGAGCAGCTCTAAGGGAGAGAAGAATATTCTCATCTTTGATCTTGGTGGTGGAACCTTTGATGTTTCTATCCTTTCAATAGATGATGGAATATTTGAAGTTAAAGCTACTGCTGGAGATACTCATCTAGGAGGAGAAGACTTTGACAACAGGATGGTTGAGCACTTTATCCAGGAGTTCAAGAGAAAGCATAAGAAGGATATTTCTGGAAACAAGAGAGCACTTAGAAGATTGAGAACTGCTTGTGAAAGAGCCAAAAGAACCTTGAGTTCAGCTGCTCAAGCAAATATAGAAATTGATTCTCTTGCTGAAGGAATTGATTTCTACACATCAATCACTAGAGCAAGGTTTGAAGAGCTCTGTTCTGACCTGTTCAAGGGAACCTTGGAACCTGTGGAGAAGGCACTGAGAGACTCCAAGCTTGACAAATCCTCTATTGATGAGATGGTTCTTGTAGGAGGTAGTACCAGGATTCCCAAAGTTCAGAAACTCCTTCAGGATTTCTTTAATGGTAAGGAGCTAAATAAATCGATCAATCCTGATGAAGCTGTTGCATATGGAGCAGCTGTGCAAGCTGCTATTCTGAATGGAGATGAGAGCAGTGAAGTTGGAGATTTGCTGCTTCTTGATGTTGCTCCTCTGTCCATGGGTATTGAAACTGCTGGAGGAGTTATGACTGCTCTGATCAAGAGAAATACAACCATTCCAACCAAACAGACTCAAATCTTCACAACATACAGTGATAACCAACCAGCTGTGACAATACAGGTTTATGAGGGAGAAAGAACAATGACCAAGGATAATCATCTCCTAGGTAAGTTTGATCTGACTGGTATACCACCAGCTCCCCGAGGAACTCCACAGATTGAGGTTACTTTTGATATTGATGCTAATGGTATCCTAAATGTATCTGCTGCTGAGAAGGGTAGTGGGAAGCAGGAAAAGATCACAATCACCAATGACAAGGGAAGGCTGTCCAAGGAGGAGATAGAAAGGATGGTCAATGATGCTGAAAAGTTCAAGGATGAAGATGAAGCACAGAAGGAGAGGGTTGCTGCTAAGAATGGACTTGAAGCATACATATTTAACATGAAAGCCACCCTTGACCAAGATGAAGTGAAAACCAAGCTCTCTGCATCAGATATCTCTGATGCTAAGAATCAACTGGACTCTGCCCTGGCCTGGTTGGATAGGAATCAGCTTGGAGAGAAGGAGGAGTACACAGAGAAGCAGAAGGAGCTGGAGAATAGTCTGAAGATGATTGTATCTAAGCTGTATGGACAAGGGGGTGCAGGAGGAGTAGGAGGAGCTGATAATTGTGGAGCTCAAGCCAGGGAAGGAGCTAAAGGACCAACTATAGAGGAAGTGGATTAAATCACTTTGTATTACAATCAGTAAACTTATGTGATATTAATGTATTAAGTAATTTAAGTTATTAATAAAATTTCAAAAATATTAAATGTTTCATTTGACTTTGGAAATCCTGAAAAAAAAACAATAGGAGGTTAAAGACAGTTTAGGTTTGATTATTGACTGAGCTATAAAATGACGGTTTCTACTACCTCGGCGTGACAATTAAATTTAAAGTTTGAAACATCTTATGTTTCATGACGTTCATACAATTTTCTGGTTCTCATTGTGGTCACAATAGTAGATTTTCCAAAGGTTTCTTTTATAGATTTCCCAACAGTATACCTGACAATTTTTAAGTGTTCTTTATTCGAAGGTATACCCGAAAATTTCCGAACAGTACACCTGACAATTTTAAGTGTTTTTTTTTTTTCAAAGGTATACCTGACAACTCTTGATATTGTTCCCTAAGGTATACCTAATAATCCCTATAGAAGTGTTCCCAAATGAACACCTGACAATCCCTTATAGAAGTGTTCCCAAATGAATTATTTACAATCCCTATAGTAGTGTTCCCAAATGAATAACTGACAATCCCTATTGTTGTGTTTCCAAAAATTTACCTGACAATCCCTATATTAATGTTCCCAAATGAACAACTGACAATCCCTAAAGTAGTGTTCCGGAAAGGTATACCTGACCATCCCTATATAGAAGTGTTCCCAAATGAATACCAGACAATCCCTTTAGAAGTGTTCCCAAATGAATACCAGACAATCCCTAGTAGTGTTCCGTAAAAGTTTACCTGACAATCCTTATAGAAATGTTCCCAAAGGTATACCTGACAATCCCTATAGTAGTGTTCCCAAAGGTATACCTGACAATCCCTATAGTAGTGTTCCCAAAGGTTTCTGTACCGCCCTTGTCCCGACATATCAAAGGCTGTAAACCCAACACTCCGATCTAAAAACATAAAAAACAAATTAAAAAAAAATCTTTTATAATTCGTTAAATATTAGAATCTTTTTGTTAGAAATTATAAACAAAACCTTAAACATATTTTGTCAGACCATTTTGGTTTGTTAAACAGACGATACTTTGAGCTAAAAAATAACCTTCTTGAAATTCATGAAATTCGGAGGGAAAAGATCTTTACAGAAACTGTTATTTGCCTCAAACTCTAATTTTCTATTAGCTATCCAACCTGTTCCATTTGATGATGCACATTTTGTTTTCTAAATTTTATTGTTTTGATCTGGCAGAATTCATAGTTTAAAACATCACGTTGGAAAGATGTAGGGTTTAAAGAAATTTAGTTAAAGGAGAGTAATCAGTTTCTTAAAAAAGAGTCAAATAGTAAGTTCCGTATAAACAGTGGAACAGGAAGACGACATTTCAGCATATTAAATAATTAATGTTGTTATAAAGCCAACTGTTTTACTTGTAGCTTGAAAATAAACTTATTAGGAAAAATGTTTTTTTTTTGTAGCACACTAAACAATTATACTGTGTTAGATGTTTTGTGGACAATTTTGAATCAGAACAAGTTTAATAGTCGTCTTCTTATTTAATTTTATAGTCGTCTTCTTATTTCATCGTCGTCTTCTTATTCCTCAGATTTGGGTGTCAGGTCACGACTTTTACAATAAGCTCAAACTAATCATAAATACAACTTTATCAACTTCACTGCTCATTGTTTGTTTAAAATGTTAAATGTTAAATATTATTATTAAGTCAGTTATAAGATATTTTAAGCCTTAAAAACAATATTCTCAAGTTTTGTGTTAATTTTAGTTATTCTTGATATTCAATCTGGGCACTTTTGAATTTGAGGATCAATGATCGGGTTATCCCTTAAGAGTATGACCTTCACAGGATATCCCTGCAGGATATGATCACAACGGGATATCGAAGGGGAATTAGATAAATAAGTAAGTAGAGATCAATGATCAATCCCGATTAATTCCAACGGAAAAGTTCCGATTTTTAAAAATGGATTCAAAAAAAAAATTATGAATTAAATATGTTTCACTTAAAAGTGCTTTAAGCACGAAAAAAAGAAAATAATGTGATTTCGTGATAAAAGAATAATGAAAGTAAATGAAAGTAACATGCAAAAATAAATCAAAAGTACAACTCTACAAGACTACAGTACACGTTTAAATAATTGTAAACCAGTAAAATTTATTTAATTTAAAAGTTTCTTCTACAATTATAAAGGAGAGTTTGCTTGTATAAAATACAATTTATAAAATAAAACATTTCAGTTGCCTCTAATTCTAAAAAATGGAATGTTTAAAAAAGAACAAAATAACAACGATTCCCAAACTTACCATTTCCGTTATGTTGGGATACCGGCTTGAACTGAACATCCTGATCATAGACAAACATGGTCGCAACTTTTATATTGTTAATCCCTTTAGAAAGTACTGATCCGTATCCAACGGATTAGTTAAATCCTTTAAGATATCTTTAGATTTTGACAAATCAAAGAGAGATGGTAAGATTTTAGATCTATTGCTTAAAACGGATTTAAGTACTTTAAATCTTCTATTTAAAAGTTTTAGGTGAAGAACAGTCGTCATCGTAAATATCAATACAATGAAAACGACTTTAGATTTCAATTTATGATTTTTACCAAGCTTTCAAACAGCAAGCTGATACGTACATAAACATGTAAACATGTAAACATGTAAACATGTAAACAATGTAAACATGTAAACATGTAAACATGTAAACATGTAAACATGTAAACATGAAAACATGTGTAAACATGTAAACATGTAAACATGTAAACATGTGTAAACATGTAAACATGTAAACATGTAAACATGTAAACATGTAAACATGTAAACATGTACACATGTAAACATGTAAACATGTAAACATGTAAACATGTAAACATGTAAATATGTAAACATGTAGACCTGTAAACATGTAAACATGTAAACATGTAAACATGTAAACATGTGTAAACATGTAAACAAGTAAACATGTAAACATGTAACATGTAAACATGTAAACATGTAAACATGTAAACATGTAAACATGTATACATGTAAATATGTAAACATGTAAACCTGTAAACATGTAAACATGTAAACATGTAAATATGTAAACATGTAAACATGTAAACATGTAAACATTTACTTGTAAATTTGTAATTTGCAAAAAGCTTGTTAGAAAACAAAACTTAGATAGAAAAGTCGTCTTCATTATACTAATATAAACGCCTCACAGTAAATTGTTCTTAAAAAAATGGTCCAATTAAAAAAAAAAATATTTTTCCACCTTTAAGCTAATTAGAACAAAAATATTATATTTTAGTTTAGTTTTATGTCTAGATTCCTGTGTTAGAACCAGAATTAGAGCTTTCTTCATGTTCACCTATTTATTGTACAATATGGACAATATGTAATTCTGAATGGGTATTATATCAAACAAGTGGCTGTTCGGATGCATGCAGTCAAAAACCTTTCGTGGAAATGTAGCATGTCGTACCGGGTCAACTACAATCTGAGCTGGGAACTTTTAAATTTAAAATTTGGTGATGAACCAAACCTCTGTAGAGTAAAAAAGTAGATGTAAGTTCCACATTTATTGAAATTATATTTCGGTCTGGGTTGATCCTCGTCAGTTCTAACGATATAATAACCATCAAAATGTAAAAAATGTTAACAACCACAAGAAAATAACCAAACAAAAAAGATTATTTTTTAACTTTTAAATTGGATACTCATAACATGGTTGCTAGTCTGCTAAATCTTGATATCCTCTGTCGGTTAATCTCTTCATTTAAGTTATTAGGATTAACATGTGGAATATCGAATAAAGATTAAATTAATCTGCAGATTAACAAAAGATCTAGATCAGATCTCGATATTCACAATACAAGAGCTCTGTACATTTTTTACTTCCAAGAAATCATTATTCACTTCCTTTAATTTAGGTAAAAGGATTTTTCTCATTGATTTTGCAGGTTAAGACTAAAAAGTAAAAATATTTTTGAAAGGAAAAACTCGCAAAAAATTTAGGGGGGTATGGATTGATAACGATTTTTTAAAACTTTTAAATATCTACATGCGAAATTACGCTTTCCCTCTCTTTAAGACGCCAGATATTTAAAATGTCCATATTTATTTGTACACCCTGTATCCTATATACAGTAGTTGGCAATTATTTCAATACAATAAAGACGACTTCTTTTTCTAAGTTTGGATGTTAACGAACTTTTTTAAAATTAAAAGTTTACAAGCTGTTAATACAGTTTTTTGTTTCTATGTTTATTTGTATCCAATATCCATGCTATTTCAACGCTTGACAGAAATCAAAAATCAAAATCGAAAGTCGTCTTCACTGTATTGATAAATCCAACGACGACTGTACCTGGTTTCCCTTATTGATGATGAAGGAGTCAGCATAGCGGAGATCATTTCTAACCAAATCATTTACAGTGTTATTTAGCGCTATAACTTTAACCTTACACCAACATTATGTCAAGTGGAGAACAAGTTTGTAATTGTGTGGACCCCCCCCCCCTTCAATATTAAAAATATTGTTTGAAATCAAAACTTAGGTTCAAGCCGTCTTCATTGTATTGATATGAATGCCGACCACAAGACAATGTATTATATATGTCGTGGAAAAAGCAAAATTTCTAACCAAATCATTTACAGTGTTAATTAGCTTTATTTCAAATGGAGAAAAAAGTTAGTGTGGTTTTTTTATGGAAAAGAATATTTTTAAACTTAAATATGTTTATTTCTATGAACTCAGAAATGAAAAAAATAAAATTTGAACGTTTTTTAGACTCCCTTCGGTTAGCTCCAAACTAAAAATAACATCATGGGAAAAACGGTTAATGGACCAAAAACTATAGATGACAAACTCCGGAAACACAATTTTCGGAAAAAGATTCCGAAAGTTTAAATTTGGGAAAAACAGAAATTTCAAGAGTTTTAGAAAATGGAGCGCTCGGCCGCTTTTGTCTTGAAAACTCGTTCCTAAATTTAAGTCTCTGAAGTTTTCTTTCCGGAAAATTTTTCAGTATTTGTTATTGTAAAAAGAAGTAACGCGTGTACACTGTATACAATGAATGAACCGACTGCTGCAGGAAAATATAAGATTATAAAAACGATAGAATACCGCCTCCCCCCTTCAATGGATTTCCCCTACCTCAACCAAAGCCATGAATAGCCCCCCTCCCCCTCTTAGGCCCAGATTTATTGATCAAACATTGGTATGAAAAATTCTTGGCTTTAACAACTGAAACCACTAATTTAACTTGTAAATGATAAACCGGGAGAGAGAGAAAAAATATTTGGTGGGGGGGGGGCATTATTATATATAATGGTAAAAATAAACATAAAAACCAAAGCTCCGTTTGCACAGAATCATTAAACATCTACTTTTGATTAGTATTACGTTTTTGGACATGTTCTCGTTATCGAGAATGTTCAAGCTTTTTAAGATGAAATTTTGTTCCAAGGTTTTTATGAAATATTTTTGAATAACAAACCTTTTAATAAAGCAGAATTAAAAATCAGTTTCAATTTAATTTTTGATTTGATAAAAATGTTCTCTAAAAATATCATATTTTTTCTGGAGGAAATCCTGGAACCAAATAAACTTTATAGCACTATTATATACAGCTAAAGTAACATTATAGCACTATAATATACAGCTGAAGTAACATTATAGCACGATGATTTTTTTATAATAGCACTGACTGATATAATAAGATTGGCCATGAAGTAGAAGGAATGATTAAATACACAATAGTTTCAAAAAAGATTTGTTTGAGAAAAATGATAGAAGATGTAAATATATAATTAAACATGAAAAACAAAGTTCGGAACTTTTAAATCACTTATTCTTCGAAAAGTTGATAAAAGATAAGAAAAAGCACGACAAACTTAAGTAAATTGCTCGTAAGATTTTTATTCAATTTTGATGGAATTTATCACACCTAATATTTCCCGTTGTAGGTCGATTAAGTGACTTTATCGCCCTGCAACAGGGGGAAAAAATAACTTTTTCATCCTGCTATGAAAATTTCAAATTTCATACCTAATTTGAATCCTTGTAGGGTGATAAAGTTACTTAATCACCCTGCAAGAGGGTGATTAAGTAACTTTGTCGACCTGCTTTTAAATAATTTGAGTAAAACTTAATAAAACTATATGTTATTGAAATGGGTATCATGCGTGCAAAAAAGTTTTTGCTGTGATTTTTAATTTTTCTAGTTTGTTTTCGTTAAAAATAAAAGAACTTTCATTTTGATCTTAAACAAACTAGAAAAAATAAAAATCCTGGCAAAAACTTTTTCGCACTTACCCATACAATGACATAAATAGATAAAATCTTCTAAGATTGAAATATGATTTTTAGCAGAACTTCTTCTATTTCTGAACAGTTATTGAGGAGAACAAAATGTTTAAAAAATTTCTTTATTACTACCCAGAATTACCGGATATATTTCTATTTATCATATTTCTACGTAAAACCAAAACTAGAGGAGATACAAGGTCACAAAGTCGTTCAAGTAATATCGCATAATTTTACCATTTTCTTTTGTGAAGTTTACAGAGAATTTCATTAAATAAAAATACAATTTGATTTGTTTATATTGACTATTTCAGATTAAACCAACTTTAAAAATATTAGTTTCAACACTTTTTTTGGTTTGTTTGAGGACACCCGGTTCTCACTTTTAAACATAATCCCTTGGAAGTATTTGGATCAGAATCCACCTGTGCTGCCACCTTCGCGGCATACTAGAACCACAATTCAATTATTATTTGAGCCACTTATCGCAGGTTTCATCTGTGTCTGTCGAGGAAGGGGGGGGGGCAGGGCCGCCATGAGCCCCGCAAAATGGTCTCCAATCCTCAGTGTTTAAAATGACCTAGCGCTATCCCTGAACGTTAGAATAGATATTATAGAATAAATAAATGACATTTTATAAGAAAATATTTAATCTTTGAGTAGTTATTCAGTGTTATCTTGAATATGCGAAAAACAGTGCATAACTTTTAAAATGGTAATTATTTTTCTTAAAATCTGTATACATTATTTCTATAATATCTATGCTAAAGGAAAGTGGAAGCGTCAGGTAATTTTAAATAATTATCAGCGAATCCGTGTAGTATTTGCCGTACTCTTATAACTTCGTCCCAAACTGTATCAGTCCAGGCACAACCCGTCCGCTATCCAAGTCAACCAGGACACAAACCCACCTGGCTCTATATTCCACACAGGAACACAAACATTGCTTATCAATCTAGCTATTACTCAGGCTCTATATGCCACACAGGGACGAGGGATGGGGTGCAGAGGCGCCATGATCCCCGCAAAAATGACCTCTGAGCCTCCAGATTTGCAGAATGACCTCCAGGCCCCGCGAAACCGTCTCCCAGCCTCAGTGATGTCCCCATGCCTCCCGCCATTTTGTCTTCACGCCCCGCATTTTGGCTCCAATAAAAAAATATTTGGCTTTTATATCCACCAAAAACCTTTTTTCAAAAATTCTCAACATGATGAAATAATTCAGAATGATACATTAACAATTTAAATTAAAAAGTGCATTTTATTTGAGATTAAAGGCTTGATTTTTGTTTTTCTAAATGTCACAAATTTCTTAATATGTGAAGAACTATTGCAGTTTTGTATAAAGATAGACAAATTTTATATTATTTTACAGGGGTTTCATGAACGAATCAAATGATATCAGAGGCAATTTACAAGACACAGTAGTTTTTGTGAAATCCTTGTATTTGTGCTTTTATTGTTGTCTTTTACTCATTCCATCTTAATGTAAACTTTTACAGAAATTTGTTGATTAGACGATTCTTTAAACTATGACTGAGTCTACTATGAAGAGATATATTTTGATATTTTTTTGGTTAAGCCAATAAAAACAAAATAAAAACAAAAAGTGGAGACCAAAATGCGGGGTGTTGAGACAGAATGGCGGGAGGCTTGATGACGTCACTGAGGCTGGGAGTCAGTTTCGTGGGGCCTGGAGGTCCTTCTGCAAATCTGGAGGCTCGGAGGTCATTTTTGCGGGGATCATGGCACCTCTGCACCCCCTCCCTCCAGGGACACAAGCGTAGCTATAAAACAAGCATATTACTTAGGCTTTAAATGCCACACAGAGATACAAGGGTAGCTATCAATCAAGCTAATACTTTGGCTCTAAATGCCATACAAGGACACACGCATTGCTTTCAAACAACCTATTACTTTGGCTCTAAATGCCATACAAGGACACACGCATTGCTTTCAAACAACCTATTACTTTGGCTCTAAATGCCATACAGGGACACAAGCATAGCTATCATACAAGCTATTACATCGACTCTAAATGCCACACAAGGACACAAGCATTGGCTATCTATCAAGCCCTTAATCGATCTTTACCCTAAACAAGGTATGATCTCAACCCGAATACTCAACGGGGTACAATTACTGTACACTGTAATCAAAGCGGAGTTCTAATTCTAACTAACTGTATTTAAGGTTTATAGGTTACAAGTTAAATCAACAGACGTAATTACAATTCCTACTTTGTTATCTATATCACATGATTTCAGGCAAATCATGTTACGTATTACAGCACAATCAGAAATAGTCGCAATTTAAGATATACGTCATATATATCACATGATAAGGCTAACCTTGGGTTTTTATGTACAAACATTAATCATGAATAATGTACAATGTACTGCAAATTTTACGGAATATCGGATAACCCAATTTTTATTACATCCAGTGTTAAAAGACCATTTTGCAGGGTTTATTGCGTCCCTGTTCCCCCTCCCTAGTCTGTCCCCATAATTCTAACTATATTTGTCTCCCTACAGGAAATTTAAACTTTATTTGTCCCCCTTCTGGAAATTCTAACTATATTTGTCTCCCTACTGGAAATTCTAACTATATATTTGTCCAGCTACTGGGAATTCTAACTAAATTTGTCACCCTACTGGAAATTCAACTATATTTGTCCCCCTACTGGAAATTCAACCTATATTTGTCCCCCTACTGGAAATTCAACCTATATTTGTCCACCTACTGGAAATTCTAACTATATTTATCCCCCTACCAGAAATTTAAACTATATTTGTCCCCCTACTGGAAATTCTAACTATATATTTGTCTCCCTGCTGGAAATTCTAACTATATATTTGTCCACCTACTGGGAATTCTAACTATATATTTGTCTCCCTACTGGAAATTCAACCTATATTTGTCCCCCTACTGGGAATTCTAACTATATTTGTCCACCTACTGGAAATTCAACTTATATTTGTCCACCTACAGGAAATTCTAACTATATTTATCCCCCTACCGGAACTTTAAACTATATTTGTCCCCTCGTGGAAATTCTAACTATATATTTGTCTCCCTACTGGAAATTCTAACTATATATTTGTCCACCTACTGGGAATTCTAACTAAATTTGTCCCCCTACTGGAAATTCAACCTATATTTGTCCACCTACTGGAAATTCTAACTATATTTGTCTCCCTACTGGAAATTCTAACTACATTTGTCCATGCCTACACGAAATTTAAACTATATTTGTCCCCGTACTGGAAATTCAACCTATATTTGTCCCCCTACTGGAAATTCAACCTATATTTGTCCCCCTACTGGGAATTCTAACTAAATTTTTTAAATATTTTTGATATTTTTATACCTTGGCAAACATTGTCTTTTTCCCCATTTTGATCTGGAACAAACTCTTATTTTATTGTTGGTTATTCCTATCAAACTATTATCTTATTGTTTAATATTACTACAAAACTGTTATCTTATTGTTCGATATTCCTATCAAACTGTTATCTTATTGTTCGATATTCCTATCAAATGGTTATCTTATTGTTCGATATTCCTATCAAACTGTTATCTTATTGTATAATATTACTACAAAACTGCTATCTTATTGTTCGATATTTCTATTAAACTGTTATCCTATTGTTCGATATTCCTATAAAACTGTTATCTTATTGTTCGATATTCCAATAAAATTGTTATCCTTTTGTTCGATTTTCCTATCAAATGGTTATTTTATTGTTTGATATTCCTATGAAACGGTTATCTTATTGTTCGATATTCTTAACAAACTGCTATCTTATTGTTCTATATTCCTATTAAACGTTTTCATATTGTCCGATATTCCTATCAAACTTTTATCTTATTGTTCTATATTTCTATCAAAACGTGATCTAATTGTTCGATAATTCTATCAAACTGTTATCTAATTGTTCGATATTTCTATTAAACTTTTAACTTAATGTTCTATATTTTTATCAAACTGTGATCTTATTGTTTGATATTTCTATTAAACTGTCATCTTATTGTTTAATATTCCTATCAAACTGTGATATTATTAAGTTCGATATTTCTATTAAACTATTATCTTGTTGTTCGATATTTCTATTAAGCTGTGATCTTATTGTTCTATATTTTTATTGAACTGTCATCTTATTGTTTAATATTCCAATCAAACTATGATCTTATTGTTCGATATTTCTATTAAACTGTTATCTTATTGTTCGATATTTCTATTAAACTGTGATCTTATTGTTCTATATTTCTATTAAACTGTCATCTTATTGTTCGATATTTCTATTAAACTGTTATCTTATTGTTTAAAACTATTTTAATAATTGATTTGTTTAGTACATCTGTACCCCGTCACGAGCCAAGCGGATAATTATGTACTGCTGGATGTTTGCTATAGTGTACTGCTTATCAAACTGTTATCTTATTGTTTAATAATCCTATCAAACTGTTATCCTATTGTTTAATAATCCTATCAAACTGTTATCCTATTGTTTAATAATCCTAAACTCTTATATTATTGTCCTATCAAACTCTTATATTATTGTCCTATCAAACTCTTATATTATTGTCCTATCAAACTGTTTAATTCACGTCCTACGCTTCGTTTAAAGGGACTGTAAGGGAAATTTCCACTGCCCCTCCATACAAATATGGCACTGTGCGATTTCAACGATTATAACCTTAAAAGCTTTGTCTGATCAAGTATAAATTAAATATGCATTGATCATTTAACTGTTTATATTCATTTGTGGTTTCTCTGCAAAAGTGACTTGCGCAATTTTGCTTGTAAGAAACAATGGAGAAATTCACAGAAGCAAACACTGTTTGAGTCAGGAAACGACGATATCTTCCACATTTTTGATAATATTAAAGTTTATAGGGATGGAAATCGGCATTGTATCTTTCCGTTAAGTGTCAGTTAAAGATATGCTTACAGTCCCTTTAAGCTACTGCTAAGAGCCCTCTATTATCTAACTATATATCTATATAAGTCAATAATAAGCTCCAACTTTAACTGTTTGCCATCACTGACCTTCTTGCATACTATTATTTCTTGTTTCTTATACACTGTACAGAGAACGGGGAGTCCCAAAAATCTTGGAATATTAAAGAATTTTTAGATAAAATAATAGATATTTCAAAAACTTTTTAAAATGCTAAGTTACTTGTGTGAAAAATTAGATGTAAATGTAATCAACATTTTTTTAAAAGTATTTTTTGTACACCATTTTGAATTGATTCATACTCTTTATGTGAAATAAGCCCATTAACGTCCATAGTCATTGTTTACAAAAAGATGTACACTGTACAAAGTACAGTATGTTAAAAAATAGTTGTTAATAAATATTATTGGTTTAGTTATGTTATTACTAAAATCTATAAGGATATAAAGTAGTAATCTATGTTTGTTTGTCTGTCTGATCATAACTCGTGAAACCATTGGACCCATTTAACTCAAATTTTGATAGGGAACTCGGTAGACCCACGGGAATGTTCTTGGCTTGGGTTAAAAAGTCTAAACTAAGAGGTTTTGAATTTAAATTTTAAAGAGAAAGTTAGGTTTACAGGCAAAGCTGGGTTCCCAAGCTAGTAGTAGATATTTCATGCACTAAATAAAATGCTTTAAAATTTATTCACACTCTTAATGTGAAAGAAGCCTTCACAATAATATTAACTCACATAGTTTCGTTTACAAATGTGTACTGTTTACTGTTTACTGTGCACTGTGTACTGTGTACTGTGTAGTCTTTAGCAGAACAAATTCGAGAAATTCTAATCAATCAATCAATCATTTTCTAGAAATTCTGGGGATCAATTCTCTAGAAATAAAAAAGGCATCTTATACTTTTGGAGAACCACCTGCATTAAGTGTTTTAGCAAGAAAATCCCTTATCAAACATATTTTTTTGGGAAAGTCTACAAAATTAATTCTCAGTTCAAAATATGAAATTTTGATTTCTAACAACATTTGATGTTTGTTTATGCCTGCAATATCAAGGAAAAGGAAGGATATTTGATTGACCACGATGAAAACTTTTCTGTCGGACAACTTTATAATTTACTAGATATAACTATCAATAAACTATAATTTACTAGATATAACTATCAATAAACTATCATTAAACTATCAGTTCCCGGCGTTGCCCAGGTTACTCATAAATACTCACGCCGTTTACCCGCACTTGGTCTTATATCAGGATTTTAGCATAATTTTAGTAGTAACACCGGGATACCCTACCCATGGGTTCCCTCAAATTATTTCAGCCGTTTAGCTTTAGCTAACATAAATATATGAGCGAAGAGCTTTATTAATTATGTAGATAAATAAAAATAAATAGGCAAGGTTTTGAATAAAATTTACTATCTCTCCTTGACATTTTTTTCATTTTTTTTCCAAATTCGACAACTTTAATGGAACTGTAAGCATGACTCCCCATGCAAAGATGACAATGCCTGATTCACAATGGTGCACTTTAAAGCTTTGTCTGCTAAAGTATGAATTAGATATTGATGTTTATAATTCAATTAGAGTTTCTCTACAAAAGTGAGTTTCGCATTTCTACGCCTGGATAACATATTGTAACTAAAATACACTTCCAAACCTAGAGAAACGAGACACAGTGTTAATCCAATAAAGGTTTAAATAAAACTGTTGAGAATCGGGCATCGCTATCTGTGCATGGAGGGTCACCTGAAATTACGCTTACAGTCCCTTTGAAGACGATTGGGCCTTTTTCTCTTGACTAGAGTTTCGAATTTTTTTTCGGATTTGGCCTTACAAAACCTTGTTTTGAAGCGGTCAAGAATGTTACCCCATTAAAAACATTTTAAAATTATGGGCGGGTCTTTTCTGAACTGAATTAAGAATACATCTACCTCCTAGATGGCACACAGAGATAGATAGGTGTAAAACACTGACAAAGTTTACGAGACGATTATTCCACATGATATTGATCTGGAATAATCGTCCGGTAAACTTTTTTAGATTTATTCTTAGTTCGTCTATCATGCCAACAGCTTTAGAAAAGGTTCAGTAAGGACTTTACGGATCCAAATTGATTCGAAAAAAGGGATCTTTACTCTCGACCCTTGTACAGAACTTTACTTAAAAACATAATTGTTCTTTCCCTTTAATGTTTTCCCCAGGTTGGTATAAAATTGTTCTCAGTTACAACTGAAGACGACTTTTAATCCTTGATTTTCCGACCGTTCATTTCCAACACTACAAAGATCGACCAGATGACGTCTCCGACATAAAGCGACCTAATTATCGTCGCCCAAAGTATGTCATTAGGACGTTCCTTGTTCATACAAGGAACGGCCTCAGCTGATAATAAATAAATTTAAAAAATACAACATAGAACTTCGTCAAACCTTGTGCATTTATTAAGTTCAATAGTGGCGGTACATCGAAAATTCGTCATGAACGAAATTTTTAAGTTTGAAAAAATAAATAAAAACTGTACAAGACAATGCATGCAATGAGGTGAAATTAAAGGGACTCTTGACGAAATTTCAATCAGTCCCTTTAAGTGCAAGTTTAATAAACTGAAGAGTGCAGTGTGAGAAGGCCGTGACGAGTCCTTACTTCGAAATTTCTCCACATTGAATCCAACAGTAGGCACTGCAGGGATAGACAAGTCACAAATCAGAAAGGAAAAATCTTTTTGTTAATAAGAAAGGTTAAAAATTAAACCAGAATTTGAGCTGCGTCACTGAACTATCTACTTCCGGTTCAAATTTAAACCACCGATTTAAAGTTAAAGATTAAGGAAGGATTTGAATCGGTGATTCAAATTTGAACCGGCAATAGACAGTTCAAATTCATTAAATTCGGCCCAGGTAGCTATAAATTTCTTTTCAGTGACATGAATCTGTTTTCATTGTTTTTTTTTCATGAAGTGTAAAATAAATGCGAACCAAAAGTTTTCTAGATGAAACTCAAATATTTGGCGATAAACCAGTCAGAATTACAAGTTTTAGTTTTAATTGTTTAACAGCAGCAACTTTTTTAAAAGGTTTAATTCGTTGCAAAACTGGAGAAAATAAATTAAGGTTAGGGTAAAAGTATTGAAAAGGAAGAAACAAATTGCCTTTTATTAAATCCAATTTTTCAGTTTTCCCACCAGCAGAGCATAAAAAATAATTTCCCCCTCTCCTATCCTTCCCATTGTGAAGTTTTAGATAATTCATGAAGAATTATGGTTTTAGTAAAGTTAGGACCCAGAAAACTGTGGAATAGGAAGACGACAGCGAAACGCAAATTTTGATTTCCATAAATCGATGAAAACACAGCACTTGTACAGTGTTCACACTTCACGGACCCATTTCACTTGATAAGTTTATTTTCAAGATCCTGGTATAGCTATTTGCTTTGTAACAACTTTATCAAATACACACAAGATGATATTTAAAATGTCGTCTGCCTATTTTACAGTTGTATGAATTCCACAGTACGATCAATGTTAGGTTGAATATGTCTATTTTCCTATATTTTGGTTTTGTTGCTCCTCAGGTTTAAAATGATTGAGTAGAGTGGATTTCCCACTGTTGTCCAGACCAATCACTGATCCAACCATTTACATGTCTGAACTTTACTCTTTAAAGGGACTGTATGCGTCATGTTAGGTGACCCTCCAGGCATAGATGGCAATGCCCGATTCACACAGGGTACTTTAAAACTATTATACGATCAAAAATGTGGAAGATTTTACTGGTTTTCTTGGCTTAAAGTTATTAATTATGATAATTCTTTTTTTTTTCTAGCAGTAGAAACTCTTGAGTCTGTTTTTAAAACTACAAAACATTGATTTCTTCAATATTCATCAGACACAGATGTAATGACACAGCTGTGAAGTGTACATTTTGCCATCATTGCATGGAGGGTCACTTGAAATCACGATTTCTGTCCCTTTAAGCGACTGTAACTTCAAGTGACTGACCCTAAAATTTAATTCAAAACGTTATCCTTAAAACCATTGTTTGAACAAAAATTACGGATTTTTCTTAAACTTGATTTAATGAAATTGTGGTTCTTTAAAAAGTGCATGACTTGAGAATTTCTGCAACAAGAGAGATTGCAGGAAATTGCCAGAATCCATTACGACGATGACAAAAACACAACGGTATCACTGTTCATTGTTCAGATGAAATTCTCTTTATCTTAGAAGTTATTTGACAACAGACCAGGCCGATAGCTTTCTGTTAACTCACTTAACCGGACTGTTAGCGTAGTTTTAAATTAACCTCCATGAAAAAATGGGGCAATGCCCGGTTTATAACAGTACCCTTAAAAGCTTTGTCTGATTAAGTATGAATTAGATATTTATGTTTTTTGTTTCTTCAAATTGTTTATTTTATTTGCGGTTTCTCTGCGGAGATGACTTGCGCATTTCTTGCTTGTAAGAAGCAATGGAGGAATAAACACTTTTCGAGTCAGAAAACGATTGTTTCTTCCACATTTTTGATCAATTTAGGGGTTCAAGGGAAGTGCTGTAAATATTGCTATCTTTGCATGGAAGGTCACTTGAAATTATGTTTAAAGTCGTTTTGATGTAAAAAATAAAAATCTTATTTGGAATTGAAAAAATGGCTCCCTAGCACGTTGCATTCTTTTTTCTTCAGCCCGAGCGCCGAGGCCAGACGGTCAAAAAACCCCATTCTTGTAATCTGAAATTAAAACCAAGATCAAAGGAAGACAGATTATGTACAGTTGAAACTTTAATCTCCGCCTCTTATAATCTTTACAATTCTTAATTTTTGAAGTTTTTTTATGAAAGCTTTGTGTGTTTTTAATAGCTTCCAATTCCATATTAGTAAATTTAAAAAGTTAAAATAGGTAAATATCACAATTGCAATTTATATGTCATAATCATAGCTTTGAAATTATTAGATTAAAGTGTGTTGTATTTATGTCTGAGTATAAACTATGAATGTAAAATATTGAGCTTTAACCTTAAACGTTCAAAAACATTTTTACATTTTATGAATAACACTTGTCGGTGTATGCATGCCCACTGTGTAACATAGGAGTATTAAACTATAAGTAAGCCCAGAGTACCGCACCGTCGGTAACATATAGTACACAGTACACAGTTAAATCACAATGGTAAAGCTGGGGGGGGGGGGGAAATGCAGTCTCCGTCACCAGTTCCTATACAATCAATGTTGGTATATTTTTTAATTTATAAATAATAAATTTTGCTTAAAGGGGCCTAAAAAAAGATCTGAGATCTTTCAAACTGCAATACGAGGAAATTCTATTAAAAATTGATTTCATTTGTTGTTACAAACTTGTTTTAAAAATCCAAAAATTTTCCTAACAGTTTAAGCTTCAGCTATAATTGATTAAATGATTGTTCTGATCCTTAATTGATGTGTAATGTGTATTAATTGATTGATCTCACTATATTAATTGATCAAAATGATGAACTGAATATCAATTGATTGGTATTCCTGATTAATTGATTGATTTGACTATTGATTGATTTGTATTCCTGATTAATTGATTGATTTGACAAATGATTGATTTGTATTCCTGATAAATTGATTGATTTGGCTATTGACTAGTTGAACAGGGTTTCTGTTGCTTTCTGCAGATCCCAGGCACAAGAAGAGAGAGCTACCAGGGCTGCAGTCTCCTCTACTCCCATATCCTAGATCACGTGACAAAGTAAAGATAACGTGACAGTATTTCTAGATAACGTGACATTAATTCTATATCACGTGGTATTTATTCTATATCATGTAATATTTATTGGTCTCTAGCTATAAAAGCCAGGCAACTTTTTATAAAATTGGCGCAAATTTTATAAAATTATTAAGGACCAAAACCTGACTTAAATTTGAAAAGTAAGTAACCCTATGGTTGTACTAAGTACAGGTTATTTAAAATCAACTTATTTTATTAGTACAGTAAATCAAAGACATTTTTTAACAGTAGGATTAAGAAAAATGTCTCTCTGTACAAATCTAAATTTCAAGAAAACTAACCTTGAGCTGTCGTAGCATATTATCAAAGGTTGCATTCTAAAATAATCAATCAATCAATCAATCAATCAATTAAATATATCTTTGTATTTGATAAATCACAATTCTTATTTTGAATTTTTGGCAAATAAAATTTTTAAAAGGGGATGGTGGAGTTGGCACATTTGATGTAGGGGGGGGGGGCCCTGCCTTAATTTTTGGTTCAAATCTTCCAATTTTTTGGGTGCACGCCTAATTAGTGATCGAAATTCATAAAATAAAATCAAATTGAATTTTAATGACCTCTAATGACCTCTAATGACCTCTAATGACCTCCACATTCAGGATGAAAG
>NW_019398204.1:39278-41624 GCF_000591075.1 Eurytemora carolleeae
TTGACATCAAATGTGCCAACTCCACCATCCCCTTTAAAAAAAAAATAATTTACTTTGTCAAAAAAACTGTTTTCATTATTCTCCCCTTATCAAAAAATCACCTTATAACTTGAACCCGCATACACAGTGGTCCAGTGCTGGGCTGTTTCTCTGTATATTCCGTTATTCTCCTAAATTCAGAATAAACTTTATCAATTTTTATAAAGTTAAAAAAGATGGTAAAACATCCCAGTAGGAAACATTACAAATCAAAAACAAAAATCTTATTTTTGAAACAAAAATGATAAGTTTTTCTATTCCCTGGTATTGCCGAGCAACCACTGCATCCTAAAATAAAATATATTACTAATAAATGTTTCAATCATAATTTTTGAAAATTAAACTTTGTTCATTACTGTACTGTACTGTACTGTACTGTACTGTACTGTACTGTACTGTACTGTACTGTACTGTACTGTACTGTACTGTACTGTACTGCACTGCACTGCACTGCACTGCACTGCACTGCACTGCACTGCACTGCACTGCACTGCACTTCACTGTTACTTATTGTTCTTCATCATACATTATGTAGGTCTATGCACTATTGTTAATAATAATGATAACAATTTAAAATTTCCGTTAACAATAATAAAAATGATGAGGATAATCAGGATGATAACAATATAAACAATAACAATAATGATAATAATAATTTTAACAATGATACCAATGATATCAATAAGGATGACAAACATGACAAAACAATGATAACAATGATAATAATAATACCTGTGGATCGCTTGGTTCTGGTGCAGCTAGTAAAGCTTGAATACTTAACAAAACCGTTCTAAAACAATAATCAATTTTTAAACCAAGTTATTATCTAATCAATTTTTTAATAAGTGGTCTTGGACGCGGGACGTTCTGGCTGTTGGGTTCGCCAGGCTTATTCTGGGTGCTTTTTTGCCTTCAAGTGACTGTAACCGTAGTTTCAAATGACCATTCATGCCATTCATTATTTATAATTTTGAAAAATGATTATTTTCATTTTTGGTTTTTTTTTTTACAATTTGACTTAGCGTTTCTACGACAGGAAAACATATATAAATTATCAGAATCCAACACTCAAACCTAGAAATATAATCGTAGAAAAAAGGCGATATCTTCCACATTATTGATCAAATAAACGTTTCCAGTGTACCATTGTGAAACGGGCATTACCATTTTTGTATTGAGGGTCACTTGACATTACGTTAACAGTCCCTTTAAGTGGCATGTCAGATTCATTACAGGACCCTTTCAGGCTTTTTAACTGAGTAACAATGCGATATCGTCCTTTTCATGCATTAGTGTTGAATTCTGACAAGCACCTTCTTTGTTTCTGCTGTATAACTGTTTAAATCCAAAATCACATTATAAGAGAAAACGCAATTTGAAATAATGAATTTTTTGCTTTAAATAAGGCTATTCCTTCTATCAAATTTTACTGTTGTGAATCTGACATTCCATTCTATAAATGGAGGGTACCTTGATATTACGTGACTTTATAATCTTTAACGTCTATTTTGTCTGCCAACGCCGGATTTTGTTCGGAAAACAGCTCCTTTTATTGCAGTTTTAATTTGAAGTGTTAGTCCACAGCAACAAGTCGAATAAAAATAAATAATAATTATAATAATTAATAATTTTTTGTTACTAATAATCCAAGTGGCAAAATTCAACCCTAAAGATAACTATTTGTCTCAACCCACAATTTTGTGTCGACATATTAAATATCATTGAAACCTTTTAAGTCATTACGGGGTATAATCAAGTTTTTTCGTCATAAAATGAGCAAAAAAAAAAAACATTTGGCGGAAAAAATTATCAAAACGTCCAAGAAATATTCATGAGCTGGATTCTTATCAAATGAAAAAGATTGTTGGGAAAAATATATATTTCTCGGCCCACCTGAGCGTCATTGCTGCGGCCCACTGGTCCTTAAGTATATCCAGACAGATGGCTCCAGTTACACTGGAAATATTGGGATGCCAGATCTTAGTGATAAAACGGACCTAGATAGATATGTTTTTAAAATAAAACAATTCGAACATTTTCATATGTTTGAATATGAGATTAACATCTAAATAGCTGATAAAAAAAATATATTTTTTATATCTTTAACACGAGAAGACATAAATGTATTTCCCCCCCACCCCCTTTTGAAAATTATATTTCTAAGGCATTATTTTTCTAAGGCTTTATTCGCTGAATTGAAGAGAATAAATATAATTTTGGGATAAGAATATAAAAATGAAGGAAAAAACTAGCGCATTATTTATATTATTTTTTCCCCCATACCATCCAAAATTCTTCCCCCCCCCC
>NW_019398204.1:42462-46007 GCF_000591075.1 Eurytemora carolleeae
GTAAAACAAACAAGTATTGAAGTAACAGTCAACATCTAAAGGACACGGCTATAAGAGCGTGCACGGCTAAGACAGGCTGGGGGACCGAGCACTGAGGCTCTTACAGGCGAAGGACCAAGCCCCGCGACCATACAATTAAAAATCAATCTTAACCCAACAGGTAAGTATAAAATTATATGCTTTCTTTCGAGAAAATTTTCTTTTAAATTTCGACGAAAAAAATAATTTGTATGTTGAAAATTATCTTAAAAAAGATACTGAATATGAAAGATAAATTTAGTTCTTATCAACCTTATTGAACAAAAAATAAAACAGTATTATATTATATATATGTGTATAGAGCTACTTTTCGTAGCACTCTCCAAAAATGTGGAACAATTGTGATGGATTTACTTATCAGCAAACAAAAAAACGAAATTCCTTGATAAATGCCGGAAATATGCGGCCTAATTAAAATTAGAATTTAGCACAAATTTAGACTTTTCATCGTAAAATAAAACAAAAAATGAAAAAATGAATTAGTGTTTTTTGACTTTTCATCTACTAGATACAAAATTTAAAAAATTAGAAAAATTAAGAAACAAGGAAAACAATTAAAGAGAAATAGAAGAGAGGATCTTTAAACATAATTATATCTGTATGACAAATGAGCCTTAACCACGTTTATATTGTTCCGTACCGGAGCAGCATTAGTCCTTCATTCTTAGACTTAGCTTTACATTCGGTTATCCTGTAGATTGCTTTGAAATAGCCTAGGCAGGGCTGAATTGAAGAGAATAAATATAATTTTGGGATAAGAATATAAAAATGAAGGAAAAAACTAGCGCATTTTTTATATTATTTTTTCCCCCATACCATCCAAAATTCTTCCCCCCCCCCCCTTTCGTTAGACCACTGTTTTAAGATAAAAAAATGTTGGATTTGTTACTATTCCGGGCCAGGGGTAAACATGTTCCTATTCCGGGCCAGGGGTAAACATGTTATTTAAATTTCCGCATGTTGGTATGTCATGAAAAAATCAATTTAGGAGAGAAATAAATTAATTTTGGGTTAAAAAAATCTAAACATAAATTATCAATTTACTTCCACCTACCCCGTATTTTAAATCTTTTAAAAAAGTGTAAAAAAATTCAAGAATGATTTTTGAGGATCTGGGGGAAAAAAAAATTAAGAAATTGAACATCAGAGGAAATGATTTTTCATCCTTTTTATGGCTTTTTCACTGAAACATATATCTATTTGGAACCCCTAAAAAGCATTAGTTTTCCCTAGTTTAGCGAATAAAATACAACTCAATTCTAGGAAAATATTGATTTTCAAATAAAAAATGCACCCCCTTCCCCCTCAATTAAAAATATTTATCCTGGTGCTAACCTTAGGAGGATTGAAAGGATAAGTGTCTGGAATCTTTATTTCTAATCTAAACTTTCCTCCTGATACCACCGACAGTTCATTTTGAATATTCAGTTAAATTAATAATTTACATTAAGTACTCTTTGATTATGTTTTAAAAAAACTCTAAAATACCCTCAAATGGAAAAACAAATACACTTCTCTGTCAAAAAGTTTTAAGTGACTGACAACGCTTCAAGTGACGGCAACACTTCAAGTGACTGACAACGCTATAAAGGAACTGACAATGCTTCAAGTGACTGACAACACTTCAAGTGACTGGCAACGCTTCAAGTGACTGGTAACGCTTTTAGTGACTGACAACGCTTCAAGTGAATAACACACCTCAAGTGAATGACAACGCTTCAAGTGAATGATAATGCTTCAAATGACTGACAACGCTTCAAGTGACTGACACACTTCAAGTGGATGACAACACTTTAAGTGACTGGCACACGCTTCAAGTGACTGACAACGCTTCAAGTGACTGACAACACTTCAAGTGACTGACAAGGACAACGCTTCGAGTGACTGACAACGCTTCTAGTGACTGAAAACGCTTCTAGTGACTGACAATCCTTCAAGTGACTAACACACTTTAAGTGGCTGACAACACTTGAAGTGACTGACAATGTTTTATCTAGCCCCACTTTAAAAATCGTATGTCCTATTCATTAACGCTACCCTTGACACCTTTACCTGAGCAACAATCAAAGAGATATCAATGTTTTTCTATCTTAAAATTTTGAATGTTGAATTATGGACATTTTTTGGAAATTATAAACTTTCCGATATAAAAACCAGGTTATCTTCATAATTTGTTCTCGAATGAAGGTTTAAATGATACCATTGTGAATCAGACATGCAGTTCTTAACATAAAAGTTATCATATAAAAAATAAAAGAAAGGTCTGGGTTCCTTGATAAGGTGTATCGGGGGGTCCAGCTATTGTACCAGCTAACTCAGTCAAATCATCTCGAATCTGATCAAAAATTGAGATTAGCGATTTTTAATACAAATTTAATTTTTTACTTGAAGGGAATGTGCTTTTTAAATTTCATTGTAGCGACGAATAAAGGACCAAAAATAAACGAACTGAAATATATATTAATTTAAAGTCTAAGTTACAATATGGGTTTTAGGTACTATCAAATATATTTGGTTTGGTTAGTAGAGCTTCCGGACTGGAAGAGGATATCCACTAGTCTCAACATCATTATATTTCAAGAATCTGCTACAGAAAAATCTTATTTTCCGTGGAAATAGACTGTATACCCTGCATTTGAAAGATGAAAATAATACTAATAAATGGCTAGGTAGCTATTCAGTATATCATGAAATTATCCTTTTTAAAAATAGCAATCAGTAATTATATTACACAATCAGTAATTATAGTACACAACAAGTAATAATGTTACACAATCAGCACTTATGTTACACACTCAGTAATTATGTTAGACAATCAGTAATTATGTTAGACAATCAGTAATTATGTTACACAATAAGTAATTATGTTACACAATCAGTAATTATATTATACAATGAGTATTAATATTACACAATACATAATTATGTTACACAATAAGTAATTCAGTTACAAATAAAGTAATTAAGTTTCAAAATAAGTAACTATGTTACACATTACACTATTGAGTTATACATGTTATATGATGAAAATGTTATGAAAAGGTTACCAATAATAATCCTTACCAGTTCTAATTGAACACCGGAATCTGCAATTTCTTTGCTTTTTACAACTTCTCTGAACTCCCGCTGAATTCGTTGTTGCGCTATATTGGACATTTTATCTGAAGAAGTACCTTATGTTGTAGAGAATAACATACAGGGTGTCCCGGACAAAATATTGGATCTTTAATGGCTCTAAATTACGATTTTCGGGAAAGAGAATATTTAAACAGAATGAATCATGTTGAAAAATTGTATAAGGCCAATATAAAAATTTGCATGTAGAAACTACTAGGTTTTTCGAGTATTATGTGCATACTTTGGCGTTAAAGTTGAAGACAATCAAATATTTTAGACTTGAAGTAACTATACAAAAGCAAATCTAAAGTAGCTACTTTAAGTGTACATAATTGATGACGGAGGCCGGGGCCCTATTCATCGTAACGCTTTTGTACCCCCCCCCCCCC
>NW_019398204.1:46386-47275 GCF_000591075.1 Eurytemora carolleeae
GGCGGGGGGGGGGGGGGCTGGGGGGGTCCAAAAATCGTTCTCTAGGAATATACCCACTTCAAAATTAAATGGATCCTAAGCACTGACTAGAATATTAAAGCACAATATCAAAGCTTTGCAGTGATATATAATTTTACCAATATTTCGTTTTATTTAATGTTTCAGGAATCTGATGTGTAACGCGGCACTATGCGAAATGGGAATAATGACATATTGTCCGGACTACTGTTCATCAAAACTATAATACTAAGCGGCAATAATTATGATTTTTACAAATTGGAGGAAAAAACTTTTTTTAAAACAACAAAGCATTAAAGACTCGGAAAAATATGTCTCAAAAAGTGTATGAAAAATGATGGGAAAAGGGGTAGCACACTCTCGACTGAATTTATATAATTTCCCAAAAAGAAGATTTTTCAACACAGTATAACTTAAAACTATTTACAGGGTGTCCCACGAAACATGACAGTTGATGAATAGTTTATAATGTCTTTTTCCATTATTTGTTCAGTTGTTAGATACCTAAGATCAATAAAAATATTATAAGGGAGTCATGTTATATTAAAATTGATTTCAAAGCAAAAGATTTGTTTAAATAAAAATAACTATTTATCAAATATCATGTTTCGTGGGACACCCTGTAGGTTCGGTTAGAAGGTAAGGCGTCCTTCCTAACTTGGCGGAGGGGGGGATAGATAAAACTCCTAAGAATGCGCGAATACCGGATAATATTTCTTTAATTCTCTCTCTCTATGACAGCTTGCCATGACAGCTTGTTTCTATAGATAGTTTGATTTTAATTTGATACGAATGTTAATGATTTATATTATGACTGTGAGACTGGTTGGATTTTTGATACGAATGTTGATTTTAATTTGATACGAATGTT
>NW_019398204.1:47361-101737 GCF_000591075.1 Eurytemora carolleeae
AATCAACATTCGTATCAAAAATCCAACCAGTCTCACAGTCATAATATCAATCACTAACATTCGTATCAAATTAAAATCAACCTTATTGTATCAGATTCATAATAACCATCCTTAACCCGTACTATCTATAGAAACAAGCTGTCATGGCAAGCTGTCATATAGAGAGAGAATTAAAGAAATATTATCCGGTATCGCGCATTCTTAGGAGTTTTATCTATCCCCCCCTCCGCCAAGTTAGGAAGGCGTTGATAATACACTAAAATATCAAAGTGTCGATTGATTGATGGAAAGAAGACGACAAAATGTTGACGTTTTTAAAGTGACGTATCGGCTTACTTGAGAAAATTCACCGGAGTATTCTGCGCTCGCCACATCTCGCACAACTTTTCGGCCTTGTGTGCCTGAATAATTGTATTAATTTGTATATACTTAAGCTCTTTTAATGGTTTATACGATGTAAAAAAGTTGTAGGAAGAGGGGGGGGGGGGCTTGTTAATTTGATTTTTAATTATGACAAATATTAAATTCTCGTTTCTGATTTTTAGGAGAATGTTAAAATATTATATCTTTCTAAGCCTGTTGCCTATTGCCTTCCCTTTGTATTTCCACATTGGGGAAACGGAGAGAAAATGTTTTATCGAAGAAATCCCTGATGAAACTATGGTGACAGGGAACTACAAGGTACAAATATTTCAATCATTGTATATTTATAAAAACCATATATTATAATAGTTTTTATCAACTTTTGTACTTTTTCATTCAAAGTATGTTAATTTTACCAATCTCAAAATAGTGTGCACGTTTTAAACGAAAAGGTAATTAATAAATTTCTAGGATTTTTTGGATTTTCTGGTTGATTTCCAGAAAATCGTAAAATTAAGATTTCTTATTGGAAACGATTTTTAAAATTTAACAACATGTGATTTCAAAACATTTCGTCGGGTTTCACGGCCGAGATCTTTGCTAGGTTCAGCTGTATGATCCCAGAACAAATGGATTTGCTCCCTCCAGTCCTGAGATCGGGATGCATGTCGAGATTAGAGATCCTGATGACAAAATCATCCTGAGCAAGGTACAGTTCCAGAGCTGGGAGTATCAGATAAAATTGATAGCTTGTTCTCGATATCCAATGTGGTCACTTTTAATTTATGGATCAATGGTTAATCACTTCATTTCAGTAATTCCTACCCGGAACGATTACGATGGGATATCGAGTAAAGATTAAATTAATCTGGAGATTATCGAAAGATCGAGTTCGATAGGTGCTATGGAAACGCCTCAACACGGAAACGCCTCAACACGGAAACGGACCCAAAAGTGAGTTTGGGTCCGTGTAGAGGGATTTCCGGATATTTTGGGTCGGTTTCCGCTATATTTACATTTGATTCGTTTCCCGTTTTTTTGGGTCCGTTTCCTCTTTTTTTTTTGGGTCAGTTTCCGGTTTTCAGAAAAATTTTTAAACTCTCAGTTTGTTGAGCACGGTGGAGGTCTGAGTTAAGATTTGAGCAAGATAGAAACCTGAGACCCTGAGAACATTTTTAAAATCTGTTAAACAATTCAAAATAGGATATTTTTAAGGAAAATTAACGCTGTTTTGCACATTTTAAAAATTAAAATTGTGCTTGGATCCGGATCCGTGAATCCGCATTTTTTTGCGGATCCGGATCCGGATCCAAAGAGCCAAAATAATGCGGATCCAGCGGATCCGGATCCGGATCCTAAGCACTGCTTTGAGGGTAGCCCTGTATATTTCCTAAAAGTTGCATGAAATGTTCCGAACAGATTTTGAGGAACAGTTTTGACCCAGAAGGAGATGAAAACTCCAATTAAAGCCAAAACCGTAATATTTTATTTTAAACCAGATACTAATGAAAATTAATCGAAATTCGAAAATAATGAATTTTTTTCTGAAAACCGGAAACTGACCCAACAAATGAGGGAACCGATCAAAAAAAGGGTACAAACCAATAAAACTGGGATATTAACATTTTTAAAAAACCGGAAACGGGCCCAAATAAAGAGGAAACCTACTAACAGAATGAGATTTTAAAATTCTTTTTTGAAAACCGGAAACAGACCTAAAAAAAGGGGAAACCGATCAACAAACTGAGAATTTAAAACTTTTTATGAAAACCGGAAAATGAGGAAACAGACCCAATAAAAGTGGAAACCGATCAAAAAACTGAGATTTTAAAACTTTTTTTGAAAACCGGAAACTGACCCAAAAAAGAGGAAACGGACCCAAAAAAAGAGGAAACCGATCAACAAACTGAGAATTAAAAGTTTTTTTTTGAAAACCGGAAACGGACCCAAAAAAAGAGGAAAAGGACCCAAAAAAAGAGGAAACCAATCAAAAACTGAGATTTTAAAACTTTTTTTCAAAACCGGAAACGGACCCAAAAAATGAGGAAACAGACCCAAAAAAAGAGGAAACCGATCAACAAACTGAGAATTAAAATTTTTTTTTGATAACCGGAAACGGACCCAAAAAATGAGGAAACGGACCCAAAAAAAGAGGAAACCGATCAACAAACTGAGAATTTAAAACTTTTTTAGAAAACCGGAAACGGACCCAAAAAAAGAGGAAATCGGACTCAAAAAAAGAGGAAACCGATCAACAAACTGAAAATTTACAACTTTTTCTGAAAACCGGAAACGGACCCAAAAAAAAAGAGGAAACGGACCCAAAAAAAGAGGAAACCGATCAACAAACTGAGAATTTTAAACTTTTTCTGAAAACCGGAAACGGACCCAAAAAATGAGGAAACGGATCGAAAATATTGGGAAATCCCTCAAAAATGTTGGGAAATCCCTCAACAATATAAGACCCTGATAAACCGGAATCCGACCAAAAAATCGAGGAAACGGATAAAAAAAAACGGGAAATTCCTCTAAAAATTGGATTTGAGGGATTTCCGATAATTTTTGAAAAAACAGGAAACGCCTCAAAAAAATTCATTTTGGGGAGGTTTCCGTTTTTTTTTGGCTCCGATTCCGTGTTGAGGCGTTTCCATAGCACCGTTCGATATACACAACATAGTACAGGGTGTCCCACATCAAATTAGACCGCGTCAATGAGCCATATTACGATTTGGGGGACAAATCAGAAAATTTAAGAAGATGAATCATTTTGAAAAATTTAATAAGGCTAATAGAAAATTTGTTTGCAGAAAATGCTAGATTTTTGGAGTATTATTAGCGTATTTTAGCGTTAAAGATTGGAGAGAGTCTAATATGATATGGGACGCTCTAGGTAGTTCTATGATACCTTAGAATAAAATATCTTAATTAATTAATGCAGTAGAAATTATTCAGACAACATTTAAGTTCTACAGCAAGTTTAATAAGCTTATGATCTCAAAATCAATCTTTCATTAATAAAGATCATTTGGGAGAGTGATTGATTGATTTGATGCACTTGGGTTGATCGACGGGTTGAGGAATTGATTGATTGATTGATATTTACTGTTTCATTGCGATGTATTGGTTGGTTGATTGATTGATTGATTGTATTAAGGTGTATAGTAGCGAGGGAAAGTTTACCTTCACCTCTCATAACCCCGGAGAGCATGTAATCTGTCTCTACAGTAACTCAACCAAATGGTTCTCAGGGACACAACTTAGGTACAGTTAGGGGTCCAAGGTACAAATCTTGGGTACAGTTTTCAGGGGTGAATTAAGGGGTCTAAGGTCGGTATACAGACAAAATTAGGGATTTGAGGTAAAAAGTAAGGGTATATATGCCATGTAAAGGAATCTTCATTTGTGAAAGTTTAAGGAATCAGAAGGCATGTAAACATCGGATAACGACAGAGGAAATAATTATTTTGAAGGTTTGCATATAATAATCTCTTCCAGAAACAGTTCTCTCATTTTTGAAGAAACTTAAATAAAATAGTTTCGAGTGTAACCCCTCGTCATAAGGTTTTGGTCCCTTAATCTATCCGATAAAATATACTTCGTTCTTAAAACTGTCTTTTTTTCTGATATCTCTTTATGTTCTAACTTAATTATTTTTTTTCAGAGTACATCTTGATATTCAAGTTGGGGAACATGCAATTGATTACGCAAATGTCGCCCAGGTAAAATACGCAATTTTTGCACTTTTTGTCGGTTAACAGCGCGGGGCATCAATCTTTTATGTAGTTGATTTATATTATTTTACAACTCTTGAGTTCTAATCTTTTTACGGAACTTAATATGGATTTGTTCTGATTTGTTTTCTCATTTTACTAATTAGGACAGGTATAGGACAGGTATAGGACAGCTATAGGACAGGTATAGGACAGGTATAGGACAGCTATGAACTAGTTTTATCAAAACATTAGAGATCGTAAATAAAAGTCGTTGTTGACATTTTTTGATATAATTTCTGAGCATTCCTAATACAATTGATTACAAACAACAATTTGTAGAAGGAGAAGTTGACCGAGCTGCAGCTGAGAGTGCGTCAACTTCTTGACCAGGTGTGTAAATGCGTTAATAATACGAAATTAATTCCGCACACAATCTGATAACATTTTATTTTTGTGAATAAGTTAACATATTGGGTATGAATAGGATTTAAAAGTTCGCGCATTTTTTAAGAAAAAATTTAATTTCTTATTTTTTATTTGTGAGATATTATTTTTATGAAAATTCTCTGGAATATTCGACCAACTTCTCAGTAGCCTTAAAACGTGGATTGATGGTTTTTAAAGTGATGATAGTAGGTATAAGGCCCTTAAAAAGGAGGGGGGTCGATGAAACCTTCAAAAATAGGACTAATATTCAAAAATGTGATCGGTCTTCTTCTTAAGATTACCAATAACCTTTTTACCCGCCAAACGTAGTTTTATCTTACTAAAAAAGTGTACACTATAGGTACGATGCCCTTAAAGGGGAGAAGGGGTTATTTATGCTCTAAAATGCCGTTATAACCATTAAAACGTACTCGAAATCCCTTTAAGGTTTAATTTAAATAAAGTAAACAACCTCTTTAAGGTTGAACAGATCACTAAGGAGCAGAACTACCAGAGGTACAGGGAGGAGAGGTTTAGGCAGACATCAGAGAGTACCAACCAGAGAGTTCTGTGGTTAGTTTTTTCGTCTAATGGGGGTGCTGATGGGTCGGGTTACTCGTTTTTTCTAAGGTCACTTAGAGGACCAATGAGGCCCTTCGTTATAAATAAATAAATACCCGTCGGATTTATATTAGAATCCCTAAATTTTGTAACCCCCTCTCTCCCCCTTATTTTACTTTCCCTAATGTAAAATGAAGGAAAAGTTTGAAGATTGATTGCACTGAGAGGACTAATCTTTTAATTCTTAAATTGAATATTTTAAAAATACTTAAGAAAGATTATTCAAATGAATTATTAATAATGTGGTTTGAGATGGGGATGAGGCCATAAATTTTTCTTCGGAATTAATACAAAACGAATGTTTATTGAAAAACAAAATAATCATGTTTAGTCATAAGTTTTTTCTTTCCTAAAAGAATTAAATCAGAAAAAAAATAAAAAATAATGCTAAATTATAACAAATATCTCTTGAAGGTGGGCTCTTGCTCAGACTGTTATCCTGCTGGTTATGGGAGCCTGGCAGATGCGTCATCTTAAATCCTTCTTCGAAGCCAAGAAACTCGTTTAAGTCAAGAAACCTGAAAGAAGCTTGTTTAAATCATGATTCAAAGCCAAGGAGCTTGTTTAAATAATGCTTTAAAGTCAAGAAGCTTGTTTTAATAATGCATTAGTCAAAAAGCTTGTTTAAATAACGCTTTAAAGTCAAGAAGCTTGTTTAAATAATGCTTTAATGCCAAAATAGCTCGTTTGAATAATGCTTTCAAGCCAAGAAGCTTTGATCATCATCATTTCGAAACTCTTCTAACTCATATTAGAAAGATATCGGCAATTGTCTTGCTCTTTAAATCTACGGTCGATTTCACGATCGATTTCACGATCGATTTCATGATCGATTTCATGATCGATTTCTACAAATCCAGCTTTTCTATCATGGAGGGCCATTTATTAACTCGAGTCAACTAATAACCATCATATTAAGAACCGAACTTAGACTCGGATTCAATAAAATCCTTACTCGGCATTTCCATTTCTTATTTTGTAAAATGTTGTATTTGTTAAACCTGCTTAATTTTTCAGTAATATTTCTTAATATTATTTCTCAACATATATTTTGTAACATTTTGGATAGAGCTGACCAATAGATTACATGGAGTTAATAATATCAATTAATTGATATTTTTAACCATTTGTTGTCTAATTTCTAATTTAATTCAAATGCAATATTGACATCGATTGTATCATTTGCAAAATTATTTATAATTTTGTCCTTGCAATGCTTCAAAATGTTTGCATAATTTGCAATTTAGTTTAGCTAAGGAATAAATTAAATAATTTGATAATTGCATATTCTATATATGAATAGTGAGCAACTTTAACATTCCTAAAATTTACGTCTATACCCCCCCCCCCCCCTTACTTATTTGTCTACTCTTGTGACAACTATCTGCTTTTTTATTGATCAACTTTCGTTGTTCATCTCCTTAATTTCTTTTTTGGAACATTTTTCTTTTCTCTGCGCATTTTAGTTGATAGCTAATAACACTTCAGGACATATAATTAAATTTTTTATAATAAAGTTGTTAATATTGTTGCTTTTAATATTGACAGATAGTTCATAATTTACGATCAGTTATAAAAACTTGAATAGGAAATATGTGTTTTAGTTTTAAAGGGGAATTATGTCAACATCTGTATTTTATTAAATTTAACCTTGTTTTGTTTTTAAGTATTTTAAATAAAATTTTCAGAGCACTGTTAAAATGACGCCGCAGCGGATCAATGACTGATACAATGGTAGGTTGTTACAGTGCATAGAATCCGAATCCGAATTCCTGGTATCCGCAATATTTTAGTTCCCTGCATCTGCAGGAATTTATAATGAGATACCTGTGATCTTGACTTTTTAATCCGAATATCCAATGTAGACACTTTTAGTTTTATTGCTTAATCCTCTCTTTTTCGGATATAGTACACAAAAATAGAAAACCGGTTTTTCAAAATTAGGGAGTCCCTCCTGTTCCTTTAATACCAATCTTGAATGGCACGTTAAATTTTATGTTCACTGGATAATGGTACGCGACTCTTATTGGTTGAATTTTTTACACTTTTCTGGATACAAGTACAAGATTTGGTTAGTCTGGAAATTAAGAAAAAGAGAGGATCAAACTTTGATCTTGATATCCACCATTCTAAAGTTCCCAGGTCTGATCACAGAATAATAAATAATTTCTCAATTTTCTGCATGAAAACAATTTTGAAAAAACTGCGAACAACTTGTAAATTTGGCTGAATAAGAATCATTCCGGATCCATTTTTGCAATATTAGTCCGGATCCACTTTTGCAGGATTGGTCCTGATCCATTTTTGTAGATAAATCCGGATCCATTTTTGCAGGATTAGTCCGGATCCACTTTTGCATATTAATCCGGATCCATTTTTGCAGGATTAGTCCGGATCCACTTTTGCAGGATTAGTCCTGATCCATTTTTGTAGATAAATCCAAATCCATTTTTGTAGGATTAATCCGGATCCGCTTTTGCAGAAATAATCCGGATCAAAATGGAATGAATTCTAAGCACTGGGTTGGGCCAAAAAGGGGTGTATCACCACTCCCCCCCTCATGGCCAAATGTTTGCACCAAATTGGCTGAATTTTTTTGAAGTGAAAAAGGCTAAACATTTTTTTTAAATTCGCCGAGCGCTTTAGCTAAAAAGTTGGAATTAAACTATAAACCTAAGAAACCGCCGAGCTTTAGCTAGTTTTACAACGTAATACGATAAACAATATACATTTCTTGTTCCAGACAACAAAATCTTTTTCTCATAGAAAAATAATAATGCATCCAAGTATTTGGGGAATTTAATTGGATCCTTTTTGGTTAAAAAGATGAAATTGAGGAAGTTTAAGAATTGGTCTAAATTAATCTACGTAGATACGTCCTAAATATATCCCTATTCATTAAATTTGATCCACGGTGTTATTTTTTCACCTCCTAAACTTACTATTTGATTAGGCCCTTGCACGGGAATACAATGTTTATTTTACTAGATTGGAAACCATTTCATTTTTAAACTGCAAAGCTAAGAACAGTCCCGTGATTTTAACGTGTTACCAAATCAAAATTAGAGAAAAAAATATCCCAGGGGTTCACGAGTTATGATCTAACAGACAAAACAAATACTATTTCATAGATATAAATAGTTAGAAAAACCTGATAAAAACTCTTCTGTTTTAATATTTGCACTGAAAAGTTCATTTCCAGAAGTTTCTATTTTAAGAATCCGATATTGGAAACTTTTCAATTCTCTCAGATTAATATCTATATATAAATTTGGCTTGTCTGTATGTTTGTCTGTCTGTTTGTTTGTATCCAATAAACGTCAAAACGGCTGAACCGATCGGGCCCAAATTTTTGGTTGGACCTCACGTGACCCCAGGGAAGGTTTATAAATGATCAACATTTTAAAAATTTGTGTTTAAAAGTTTTTTATTTTTGAAAAATTGTGAAAATGCGCTAAAAAATATTTTGAAATCCTCAAACTTTTTTTGTTTTTGTTTTAAACTGTACAAAGAGAAGATGTTCAGAGATAAAGCCACAGTTAAAAGTTGTAATAGAAGATGGGCGCGAAGCGCCCTAAAGCCTAGTTTATATATATGTACTTTGCTTTTTGTATGTCTGTTGTTATGCAAAAACTAGTGCTTCAGCAGTCCAAAAACGTCACAGCAAAGTGTACGGAAACCCTATCGCCCCCTCCTTCTATTCAATATCTCCTTGAATCCAATAAACCTAAATACGGTTGAACCGATGAGGCCCAAATTTTGTTCAGTAAATCACAAGACCCCAGGGAAGGTTAAAGGATGTTTAAAATTGAAAATTTGGGCCGGAAATAAATGTCGACATTTATTATTTTTTAAAATGTACAAATGCAAACAGAAAATACCGCGAACATACGAAGAAAAAATGGTTACTGAAAAAGCAACAGCTTTAAGTTAAAATGTTACTATAGGGGACACGAAGGCTTGTTTGTTCTAATAGATTCATTTTTGAAAGCTATAAAACTAAAGAAAAAATGGTTGATAAAAACTAAAGATAGCAGACAAAGATATTTTGAATAACTGTAAGAGAAGACGGGGAATAAAAAATCAGAGCCGACGGAGGTCACTTTTCAGAGGTTCCAAGACTCCGGGAAGAGATATTGGTAATCTGACTTCATATCCTGCTCCTAGGTAATTATATAACATTATTTTTAAAATTAGAACCAGCCACCATCTATAAAAGGTAGAAAAAAGCCTCAAAAGGGTGATTTGTCAAAAAAAAAAATATAAACACCCCGTAGCCCATGAAAAAATTAATTTTTTGAAATTTTTTTTTTCATCAATGTGTTAGATAATAATATAAATAATATTTTATCTTTTCTTTTCCTCCGACATTTTTTATCCGAACTTGTGAATTTTTGCAATTAAAAAAAAATCAAAAAAACGCAATTTTTTTCACCTTGTTTTGACATCAAAAACTTGTGTATTTTAGGGGTCATTGGGAGTATATATTTAAAAAATGGGCTATTTATGTCCAACGAGGCCGGAGATAAAAAATCGGAGCCGACGGAGGTCACTTTTCAGAGGTTCCAAGACTCCGGAAAGAGATATCGACAATCTGACTTCATATCCTGCTCCTAACAAATTATATGAGTCTACGTTCAAAAATAGAACCGGCTGCTATTAATATTGAAAGAGATATTACAAAATGTCTTACTTGACACGGGTTCTTTACTTTAAAAAGTACATTTGCCCGTTTCTCTGAATCAGTGAATCACATTATTTGTAACTATTTTTTTTCAAAGGTCTAGAGTGTTAAGTTCCATTCCTTGAAAATGGTTTCTGATACGGACTTAGAGTTACAGGTATTTTTTTCAAGAGAAATATTATTCGAGTAGATTCATTTTAAAAATATCTTTTCTTTGAATATCTATTTGCATGAATGCCGGGTGTGCCCCCTCCCCTCCTGGGCAAATAAGGGTTTTACATGTTTTTAATGTCTACGTAAAATATCTGGTTTAAAATGTCTGATATAGGGGGGGGGGGGGCTGATGCGATCCCTCCCCCCCCTCTTCCTCTGAATGATTTAACCCTTGAGTGAATTATGTCAATACTCAATAGTCCATTTGTTTCATTTTACTCTTTTTTAGATTCTCTAAAAGTGCTGGGAAGGTTTTAAACAAGTAACTTTATAAAATTATCTGATAAAGATAAAGTGTTATTACTTAAAATAATATCATGCGTATATTGAAAGGACTCTTTTTAAAACGTGTATTTCAGATTTACAGATTAATCAACATAAAATCTTTCTGGAATCTTAGATTAAGTTTGATCTCTTAGTTGTATTAAGTTTGATCTTTTAGTCGTATTAAGTCTGATCTTTTAGTTGTATTAAGTTTGATCTTTTATTTGTATTAAGTTTGATCTTTTAGTTGTATTAAGTCTGATCTTTTAGTTGTATTAAGTTTGATCTTTTATTTGTATTAAGTTTGATCTTTTAGTTGTATTAAGTCCGATCTTTTAGTTGTATTAAGTTTGATCTTTTATTTGTATTAAGTTTGATCTTTTAGTTGTATTAAGTCTGATCTTTTAGTTGTATTAAGTTTGATCTTTTAGTTGTATTAAGTTTGATCTTTTAGTTGTATTAAGTTTGATCTTTTAGTTGTTTTAAGTTTGATCTTTTAGTTGTATTAAGTTTGATCTTTTAGTTGTTTTTAAGTTTGATCTTTTAGTTGTATTAAGTTTGATCTTTCAGTTGTTTTAAGTTTGATCTTTTAGTTGTTTTAAGTTTGATCTTTCAGTTGTATTAAGTTTGATCTTTTAGTTGTTTTAAGTTTGATCTTTTAGTTGTATTAAGTTTGATCTTTTAGTTGTATTAAGTTTGATCTTTTATTTGTATTAAGTTTGATCTTTTAGTTGTTTTTAAGTTATGAGAAAAACCCGTGATAGGGTTCAGACTTTACTTGTTTTATTGAAGAGATTTATCCAGAATTACCCGAATCAAAAAAAAAACGATTTCCTTGTCGTTTCTTCAATTGTCATATTTTGTGTGACATATTTTTCATTTTGTATTAAAGGGGATTGTTATAAATCGGACCTGCCAATGCTGGGTCACTGAAATTACGTCTATATAGTGTATAGTCCCTTTTTTAGGAAACTGTTGTTATTTTGAAGTTTGAACTCCCTACAGTGCTTCTACGGTTTTGTCCAGGTAACGACAAATTAAAGGAATTGAACCTTTTCCACAACCTCAAATTTTCTAGTCCCTATTTCTTTGCAACCTGATGGTGTAAATCATAAAAATTTTAGACTTAAATTATTTGATATAACAGAATTCAATAGTGTAAAATAATTTAAATTGAGTTGCAAAGATTTAGAAATAAGAAATCTGAGTTTGTGGTAAAGACTCAAATACTTTGAAGGAAATATCAAGAAGGTTTTTTATTAAGTGTCTGAAAATGTTAATTTGAAAATGTTCTGTACTTTATCATTCATGCTTACCTCATGGTAAATTTCACTATAGACGTGCATCAAAACAATCATGTTGTTACAATTTAAAATTAGCTGTATACTATAGCACTGTGCTATAAAAGTTTTCTTTTATAAAAGTCCGAATAAAACTTTTTTTTTGGCACGACGTCTTAAAATGTTTTTTGGACTTAATTTTTTCTGTCCCTCGCCAATGCTCGGGACAAAATATAATCTAATAGGTCTTGTACATTCTCGATAAAAAGAAATGTTCTGGCCAAATACTCGAAAGCATTGTAAACCAAAATAATGGTGTTGTAAATAGTTAATTTTACCATATCAGTAAGATAAAGTTAATTTTATAATTTTATTTTTAGTTTGCGGATATTCGATCTCTGAAGATTTCCAGCTTAAAGAAATTCAGGATCATTTCAGGTCAAACTGCATTTTTAATAATTTTAATTTTTTAAATGTTTTTTTATCAAGAATTATGAATTGAGAGGTTAAATCTCAAAGCCCAGAGCGCCCACTTTTCTAACTCATTGATTTTCAATACACTTAAAATACAAAATGCTTTTTAGTCTTATTTTCTTACATTACATTATATTCAAAATTTACGTTGGATCCTTATTATTTCTAAGAAATACAAATCCGTATAAAAGTCGTTTTTTCTTATTAGTTAATGAAGTATTAGCCGAAGTGGGCAGGTGCTCGACCCTGGAGCTCAACGTAATATAGCATGCTGGACATGAACAGGACTGTAGGTTGAATGATGATAACAATAATAATAATATTTTGATGAGTTATAGGATATAGTTTTAGGAGAAGTAAAGTTTCAGTTCGAAACCTACGGGGTGATGCGTTGCACCCTAATGGTGTCCAGAGGAATCCATGTCGGGGTTTCTTCAAGTTTTTTAATTATTTATTTATTTTTCTAGTGAATGTTTGGGTGTTGAAACAAGTATTGCTGTCAAGTCTAGTAAAGATGTCAGAAAATTCAGGTATTAAGCAAAGTGGTGGATCTACAGTCAACGACGTATATATCAATACCATAAAGACGACTTTCTATTTCAATTTCAATTCCTACCTAACTTTCAGACAGCTTGGATACTCAAAAAATGGAATCAAAGAAAAACTGTCCATTAACAGATTCTTATGTTTACTTGTAAACTTGTAAGTTGCAAAAAGCTTGTTAAAAGAGAACTCGTCTTCATTGTAATGATATAACGCTGACAACTTTTTGATAAACCTGTTGCAGCACGCAGTCTCCAAAAACACGATAGTTTTTTTGATTGATTGATTGGTTGTCTGTTTGATTGATTGATTGATTGACCGATTGGGTGCATGGTTGATTATTATTGATTGTGGTGATTGATTGGGATTGTGGTGATTGAGTGAGATTGTGGTAATTGATTGATTTATTGATTGATTTTCTGATTTATTGGTTGGTTGATTGATTGATTGAATAGAAGAGACCTGAAGTGGTGATTGGGTGATTGATTGATTAATTAATTCATTCACTGATTGATTGATTAATTGATTGATTGACTGACTGATTGACTGACTGTCTGACTGACTTATTTTAATTGATTGACTGATTAGAAAAGATCTGAAGTGTAGAAGCTGTGATAAAAGATATGGGAATAGTCATAGTTCTCCTCTCTTTATCATAATTTTTACTTAGTACTTCTTTTTCCGCCAATTCACTGATAACAACTGCCAAGTAATAATCTAACTTTGCCCTATTATTTTGTTTTCGTGTGTGTGTGAGTGAGTGTGTGTGTGTGTGTATGACAAAAAAAATATTTTATTTGTTTAGGTTCTTCTGTGAAAACACTGTTAACCTTGCAGGAATTTTCTCGGTCACATTTTTTATTTTTTGAATATTTTTATTTGACAAACTTCAACATTCACTAAACCCCCCTCCCGGCCCCGCCTTCCATGATATTGTTAATGGTTAAATTACAGTTGTTTTCCCCAATGATTTTATACTTTATTTTTGTTCAATCCTTTTTAGAATCTAATTAATTTTTGATTTTGTTACTGAAACTTGATTGACAATTGAGAGATCAGAGCAAGTTTAAAATGCTTTCTCTATAAATTTTTAAAATGTGTTAATGGCTTTAAAATTTGGTGATGCATGGTGATGGACCAAACCTCTGTAGAGTAAAAAAAAGTAGATGTTATTTACACATTTATTGAAAAAATATTTCGGTCTGGGTTGACCCTCGTCAGTTTTAACGATAAAATAAAACATCAAACTCGATAAAAAAAATTTGTTAAAAACCACAAGAAAATAAACAGAACAAAAAAGATTATTTTAAAAAAAAAATGGACTGTCAAATGGACAAAAGGGAAATGAACTCAGATTATGAGATGGAAAAAAGATAATTTGCAAATATTCAATTTTTAAAAATGTTTCAAGACAATTATTATTCCTTGAGATTATTTCTGTCACAAAGATTAAAAACAAATTGTTTAGATGTATGTATATAAAGTGGTGGTGGGGGTCGAGGGGGGGCTTGTTTAAGAAGGGTTATTATAGTTTTGTTTTATCTGTTGGATTCGAAGCACTGACTACAAATGTGACTAAGTACGTTTTGGTAGATTATGAAAGCGTTGAAGTCAGTCAACAGTTGGAGGATGTTGAAAAGAGGGCAGAAGATAGATCGGAAAGGACTGAGAACGGGTTTGAATTTGTGAGTACAGAGGTTGCTAAGACTGTGGGCGGTTCGGAGGATATAGAGGATGGTTTAAGGTTGGAGGCAGTGGAAGAAAAGGAAGATGAACATCATCAACTAGATTCTGGGTCGGAGAACCATCCTCGATCGAACCCAAGTCGCGAAGGATCTCAGGAGGTTCTGCTTGATAAAGGTGGCGGTAACTTTGATCACATTGATGAAGCTCAAACCATCCTTCCAGGTGAGTTGAATTTAAAATGTCAAATAACTAGCGGACGAAAGTTCTTCGTGTATCCCTTTTTCTGGTCATACTCATAACATTCAATGCTGATCTGCATTCTTCAAGATTTCTTTGATACATAATACATACATTGTAAGATAATAACAAAAATGACATATTTCGCAGATTTTTCTGTTATCGTTGGCGGATTTCAAAATATCGAGAGAAAAACTTATTTCAATTAAACTAACAATCCTCTCTTTGCAGTGGAAACGAAGCCAGTTTCGGAAGTCGGCAAGCCGATCTCAAAAACCCACAAACCGGTTTCTGAAATCCGAAAACCGGTATCTGAAATCCGAGAGTTGGTTTCTGATGACGAAAAGCTGATATCTCAAGTCGATAAACCAGTTGCAACCTGTTCATTTCTTGAATGTGGAAAACTGTTCTCAACCAAAGCATCACTTAGGAAATCATTTCATCTCTCATTAAAAGTTTATATTGTAACTTTGAAACTATAAGTTTATTATTTTCTTAGGTAAAAAGCACAAATTGAGAGGGAAATCTTNCTGGTATAAAAAATATATTTTTTGGAAAATAATATAAATGTTGTGCTCTTTTTCTTTCCCTTTTTCTATAATTGATTAATTGATTTAAGGAGGCATTTGGATTCTGTTCATCTTGGGAACAAGGTTCACAGTTGTTCCTATTGTACTAAAGCATTTAAGGATAAGACATCGCTTAGGCATCATGTGCAGGTACAAGTTTGGAGTACCCGGCCGCCCCTCTGGGCAACTAAATTTGTTCAGTTAAGGCACATGCTACAGAAGGTACAGTTGTTCATAATACACTATAGCATTCTTGAATAAGACCTCTCTCATGTATCGTGTACTTGTAAAGGCAGTTTTACTAAGCGTCATGTCGACCTTGAAGCAACTAGAGAAATTTGTACAGTGTTCATACAGACATAAGCCAGAGGTTATGATAAGTGTACAGTTTACACACTGATATAGGGCAGAGGTAGTAACATTTGTACGGTATATCCAAAGATATATACAGATATAGGCTAGAGGTTATGATATTCATACATTTTACAACCCCCTATCATTTCTTCTATTTTCCAGGGACACACAGATGCAAGACCTTTCAGCTGTAAAACCTGCAGTAAATCTTTTAGGAGAAAGGTAATTTTTACCCTTTTATTTTTGAGAAAATGGACTGATGTTGTTTTTCTACAAACATTAGCAACCTGTAGATCCAAAATATTCATAAAAAAGGGGTATATATTTTCCTGAAAAAAAATATTTTTTCCCCCAAATGTTAGGTATTATTGGGAAAATAAATGATTTTTAGGAGGAAATAAATGAATTGTTGAGTAAAGTATTAAAAAAGATTAAAAAATAGCATTTTTTTGTTTAATGTTTATTTCTCGTATATAAGTATATTTTTTTACACCTGTAAGAAGAATGAACCAAAAAAGGGCCATAAATAAAATCAAGGCTCTGCATTCAACTTTTTTCTTTTGGACACACTATGAAAAAATAATCCTTCTAATCTCAGGAGTCCCTGCAGTATCATGAGAACACCCATCTAAACATCAAATCTTTTATCTGTTCAAAGTGCGCCAAATCATTCAAAAACCTCAGGTAACTCAAGTATTTCTAAGTGCGTAAATCTCAAACCCTTTACAGGTATGTGTGACAAATTAGTCAGAAACCATAGGTAAATCTTAAATATGTCCAAATGCGCAAATTTATTTCTAACTAATTTTAAGTATTTTTTTAATATTTCACATTGCGCCAAATAATTCATAAAATCTTATGAAAGTTCAGAAGCCTTAGGTAACTCTTATAAATAAGCTATTGTTCAACAAATTGTTGATAAATCTTGAGTAAATAATAAATTTGTCACAGCGCGTTAAATCATTAAACCCTTAAATAATTCTTAACTCAGCCATAGTTCATAAAATCATTCATAAACCTTTAATAAATCTTGTCTATGCCACAGTGCGTTAAATCATTAAACCCTTACGTAATTCTTAAATCAGCCATAGTTCTTGTTTACTTGTTTACTTGTGATGGAATTCCAAGGACTCCAGGTAGGAGCAAGAAATATATAGACCAGGAACCGCCATATCTAATGCGTCAAATTTGTGTACTGCAGTGGGAGGCGATCAAAACAAAGAATTCAGGGGCAAAACATCAATTATGAGGGGGGGGGGGAAATAAAGTATATTGCTATCGTAGACACGAATACTGATTATAAAACGAAAGACTATTTGTTACTTGAGAGTATATGCTTTAAAGACAGGAGAGGGAAATGATAATATCCAAGATTATATTCAAATTGTAAAACGTTATATAAATTGGGATGTTTTAATCAAAGCAAAAACAATTCCTCACTCCATGGGAATCAATGCAAAGAGGAACTGTAGACATGCGTAACAGGACTGCACAGTGCACACATAATTGTGTCCCTAANCGATTCGATTCGATTGGGGGCACTGTATTTGTTTACATTCCTCCCACAGTGTACAGTACACAATTTGCGTATATCTGAGTTGGGCGTTCCTGGTCTATATATTTGTTGGGTAGGAGTATGGTAGGAATATCAGTCCATGTCCTCCAGAGTAGTGTTCTGGTCTGCCTGGTTCTCGTCTGCGTTTAGCTATCCATGCACACTTCTCAAAAACACAAGTATAGGGGTCCAGTTATTTGAACATTTCGTCAAGTTTTGATTTGAAAATGTTTAAAGTTCTGAAGTCCTTGACGTCTGTCGGGAGCCCATTCCATCTGGAGACAACTCTGTTTGTGAAAAAGTTAAGTCTGATGTCAAATTTTGACCTGGTTGCTACAAGGTTTCCATGGTAGCTGGTATTCCTGGTTACTCTTTGAGTTTCTTGGCCAACTAATGTAAACCAAGTAGAGCTGTCAACATCGTCGATACCTTTCAGGATCATAAAATCATTCATGAACCTTCAATAAATCTTAAATATGTCACAGTGCGCCAAATCATTTAAAAATATCAGGTAAATCTTGAGTATTTAAGTGCCCTAAAATTGTTAATTTTTTAATCTATTTTTGTTTCTAGAGACCTGAAACACCATGAGAAGATTATTCACTGTGAGGAAACCGGTCAGAGTGTACTGCTATGTTCAAAATGTACTGCAGTATTCAGATCTAAACATTTTCTCAACAAGGGAAACAAACTTTTAATTTGGACTTTTCCGATTTGTTTTTTTCAAGAAGACATTTTCAGAGAATCGGGGGAAAAAAATATGAATATTACATGATTCATTAACCTCAGCTTAGGCTGATAGGTATGGAAAGCACAAATAATATAAATATCACGTTTAATTGTAAAAGGAAAAATCCGTAAAAATCCGCAAAATCTTACTTCAACATAGAACCCATTACCTTTACAATAATGAAGCTTTCCAGGAAACATTGATTAACTTGTTATTTCAAAACTACTTTAATGTTACGATTATTTTTTGCGGAAATACAAAAATATGATTAAGATTTAGCTTGCGTACATCATTAATATCATTCTTTTTAAAGAAAATTCTTTATATTATCTTTATTTTATTGATAAAAACCAGTGATAAGGATCCATTTGATTTAGATGGGGATCCGGACGTGTAATAAATAATAATATGTAATAATAAAGCTCTTCGCTCAATGAGTTCGTTTTTTTAATCTGGTCAACGCCGGGTACTTTAGTTAGTATTACAGTGCCTAGGATCCGGATCCGTTGGATCCGTAAGATTTTGGCTTCCTGGATCCAGATCCGCAAAAATATGCGGATTCACGGATCCGGATCCAAGGGGTAAAATATCAATCAAAACTGCAAAAAAAAATTTACTCCTAAAACCCAAATCTAAAAAGAGAGATTATAAAAATTTCCTCATTTCTGAATGGTTTATCAAGTTTTTGGATAAAAATAAGCGAAACAAAATAAATCAAAAAATTTCAAAATTATTTTTAATTTAAAAAATTCAGTGAATCTTAAAAAATGACCTGGATCCGGATCCATTTTATTCCAGTGCGGATCCAGGATCCGGATCCGGATCAGGATCCGAATCAAAATTTAATCGAACCTAAGCACTGGTTAATAATATTAATATAAAAGATCAAAAACAATGTTCCATCATGTATGGATTAGAGTTCTAAATATTTGTTTGTTTCCCAGCACCAGGCTCTTTGTCATGGAACCGGTTCAAAGTTTGTTTGCTCTGAATGTAAACAAACATTTATATCATCATCAGCTCTCAAACAGCACTCTCGTACTCACTCAGGCGACAAACCTTTCCAGTGCAACTTCTGCACCAAATCGTTCAGGTCTATTTTCCCATATTTTCGAAATTATAGTCGCCATTTTTTTCGGTCTTTTTATGAGATGACGAATATAAAAATGTACTTTTGTCTTGAGAACTTTCCTTAACAATTGTTTAAATAAAGTAACAATGTCGTAAACACATCTTACTCGTCTATTTGTTTTATGGTTTTTGCGATTTGTTAAATTAGAAATTGGAATTGGATCAATTTGCTCTGAGAAAATGTTTAAATTGAATTTCTGATGCAAAGTTCAATCTTCCTGAATTGGAAAATGTTTTTCTCTACTTTTCGAATTTCGCATCAGGATGAATTCCATAGAACTTTTTTGATTAAAAAATATTTTTATAATTAAGAGTTTAATCAGAAGAGAAAAATTCAACTAACAAATTAATTCATATGAGCAGTGTCCTTTTTTCAAATTTAGTTTCTGAATGATTCCATACTTGTGTTCCAGAAAGTTCTCAAACTACGTTTTCATGGTTTCTTATTTTATGTTTCAGGAGAAAATTTCATCTTGAAGTCCACAGTAAACGTCACGATAGCGTTCGCGAATACAGGAAACCATTTTTCTTAATTATTTATAAAATAGATAACTAGGATCGTTTCTTTGTCCCACACTTGTTTTCTGTTATTGATTCGATTCGATTCGATTCGATTTCATTCGATTTGATTCGATTCGATTCGATTCGATTCGATTCGATTCGATTTGATTTGATTTGATTGGATTTGATTTGATTTGATTTGATTTGATTTGGTTCGTGGGTTACCCTATGTTGTGGTACGTGTTAGTAAATTAATCTTTAAGGACTTTTAATATAATTATAGTAGTTGTGAATTCTTTAATGTCATTACTGTTATAAGGAGGCACGGGGTTATTAAAGTAAAGTTGAAAGAAAATAAATAATAGTTTGAAATTTCAATAATTTTCTAATAGAAAAACAAGAATTCCTCCATCAACGCGAAATGTTACCGATTTGTTCGTAAAATCGCAAATGACGCATCTTTGTATGCGTAAATTCAAGTAATGCAAAGATGTAATTGCTCGATTCACAGCAGTACGCGTTAAAGCGTTGTCTATTCAAGCATGAACGATATATTAATGTTTTTTTTTCTGAATTCTGATTTACAATTGTGGTTTCTCTACAAAATTAACTTGTGCGTTTCTACTGCATGACAAAAATTGCAGAATTAAACACTTAACCTAGAAATTGCAGAATTAAACACTATTAATCTAGAAATTGCAGAATTAAACACTATTAACCTAGACATTGCAGAATTAAACACTATTAACCTAGAAATTGCAGAATTAAACACTTAACCTAGAAATTGCAGAATTAAACACTATTAACCTAGAAATATTCCACTTTTTTTATGAGATAAAAGATTCAAAAATAATCTTGAAACTAATGAATTACCACAACATCAATTACACTAAAGTATTAACGTTTTATTTGGCCAATTGTTCAGTTGTGAGAGAAAAAATCTAAAATATTTAAATCAATATGGTTTTGATGCAGATGTATGGACTGTAACAAAAGTTTTCCCCAGCAAGCTGAGCTACGGAAACATGCCGGAGTTCACGCCACCGATAAATTTAAATGCTCACTTTGTGAAAAAACATTTCCAAGGAACTGGCACATTTTAAAAACCTAAAAAAAACACAAAAAACATGTGAAACAAAATCAATTCAAATTCAAAAAATGTTTGGCAAAAACACATATGACAAATAAAAAAATCTCATGACAAATAAGTGAAAATATGGAAATTAGTTTTCTATCATTACAATGTGTCCTGTGACCCCAGATTGGATGATGTAAAGCAGCATATGAAGAAACATAAACTACAATCTGAGGTAAGTCAACGGAGACAAAAACTTTTGAATAATCAAACCCATCAAAAAGCGCGCAATTCAATTTTTTTATTCCTTATCGGGCATTCTCATACTAATCCGCAAGCTTAAAACTCTAAGAAGTGGTTTAAATTTTTTAGACTTATATCAAGACCTTATTATGTATATCATTATATGATTATTATTACATCAATTAGTTATATCAAGACTTTATTATGTATATCATTATATGATTATTATTACATCAATTTCCAAAAAAGCCTGCACGCGGTGCTGGACTTCAAAAAGTAAATGATTCATTAAAATGGCTTCTTTTAAGGTACGCGTACCTTTACAATAACAAATATACTTTGTGAAGAAAAACAATTATTTTGAATGAAAAATTTCATGGGAGATTCCTGACCTCGAATTTTTTTTTTATTTCAATTGAAAACAAAATGTCAAATTTTCAAGATACAGGTGTTATATATTCACCACAAAAAATGTATGTAGAAGTAAATAAAAAATCTAATTTTTTTTTGTAAAAAAAGTTCATCCTATTCAATAGGGCTGGGCACGTTTAGCTTTTTTCAACTAGTTTGTTAATAAGAATAAGATTTAAGAAATCCGTTAGTTCTTAAATAGTAAAGAACCGACATTTTTGTTCAGATAACAACATTTTCCGTTCCTTTTCCTTTTTGTTGTTCGTTAACGAAATCTTTCCTTATTGTTTAAAAGCTTGTCATTTATTAACGGGACGTTGCACAGGCCTACTATTGAAATTGAATGTATTTTAATGATGAAAGGTACTTTCCCAAAGTTTTTGTACCAAGGATATTTTCTCAAATGGAAGCCTCCCAACCGTGCAATTTCAAGCGACAACTTCCCAATTCTGTCCTAGCCGCAGCACACTCGGTCCTCATTGCACCGTGCGGCACCTCAGAAGGCCAAACCTCTTGGATATTGCCGCTTGGGAAATTGCCACTCGGGGAAATATACATTTTATTACTGCACAGATTGATGTATGGTGATAAGGTTTACTGCCTTGCATGCAAACCATATCTATATACTATTGAATACATGATATTACTGCCTTGCATGTAAACCATATCTATATACTATTGAATACATTATATTACTGCCTAGCATGCAAACCATATCTATATACTATTGAATACATCATATTACTACCTAGCATACAAACCATATCTATATACTATTGAATACATGATATTACTGCCTAGTATATAAACCATATCTATATACTATTGAATACATGATATTACTGTCCAGCATGCAAACCATATCTATATACTATTGAATACATGATATTACTGTCTAGCATGCAAACCATATCTATATACTACTGAATACATGATATTACTGCCTAGCATGTAAACCATATCTATACACTACTGAATGCATTATAGTACTGTCTAGCATGCAAACCATATCTATATACTATTGAATACATGATATTACTGCCTAGCATGCAAACCATATCTACATACTATTGAATACATTATATTACTGTCTAGCATGCAAACCATATCTATATACTATTGAATACATGATATTACTGTCCAGCATGCAAACCATATCTATATACTATTGAATACATTATATTACTGTCCAGCATGCAAACCATATCTATATACTATTGAATACATGATATTACTGTCTGGCATGCAAACCATATCTATATACTATTGAATACATTATATTACTGTCCAGCATGCAAACCATATCTATATACTATTGAATACATGATATTACTGTCTGGCATGTAAACCATATCTATATACTATTGAATGCATGATATTACTGCCTAGCATATAAACCATATCTGTATACTATTGAATACATGATATTACTGCCAGGCATGCAAACCATATCTATATACTATTGAATACATTATATTACTGCCTAGCATGCAAACCATATCTATATACTATTGAATACATGATATTACTGCCTAGCATATAAATCATATCTATATACTATTGAATACATGATATTACTGTCTAGCATATAAACCATATCTACATACTATTGAATACATGATATTACTGTCTAGCATATAAACCATATCTACATACTATTGAATACATGATATTACTGCCTAGCATATAAACCATATCTTCATACTATTGAATACATGATATTACTATTCAGATTGATGTATCTGGACTAGGTCTACTGCCTGGCATGCAAACCATATCCGTCAAAACAGAAAAGTATAAAACAGAAGATGATGTTATAACAACCAAGGTAAAATTCAGAATACTTGTAAGTAAAGATATTTACTTAAAGGGACTGTAAGCGTAATGTCAAGCGACCCTTCACGCAAAGATAGCCAAGAGTATACCAAAATTGGCAACGGTACCCTTTAAAGGGAGTGACCGGATCTTGGTTAAACTGAGAATGCAGTATTGTAGAAAAAAAATTTAATTTTCATTTGAAACATATAAAACGTTTCCATAATGTATAATTACTGAGTTGAGTGCAAAGTCGACGTTGAAAATCATGAATTTGGGTTGGTATTTTTTTAGAATCGTTTTTTTAAATTTTTGAATATCGACGAAAAAAAATAAAATAAAAAATCTGTAGTAAGCTAATAAGATGTTTAGGAACATATTTCTCAAAAGAAATTTGTCAATAAATTAATGTTAGAGTCAATTCTTTCGTTTTCTTCATTATATTGAATTTCTAATTTTCTCTGAATTTGTTCGCAGATTTCTTAAAATTCTTCAAATTTCGTCTTTTCAATCAAAATTCCAGAAAATCTGCCTTAAATCTTAGTGAATAATTTGAGAAATTATGGAAGCTAATTAAATATTTTCGATGATAAGAGTTAATTTTTAAAATAAAAATATAAATTGTGAGCAGTTTTTATTTCTTTTTTTTCCATTCCTAATTTCGATATTATTGTCTTTTATTTTGTGTTTTTTGAGATAAAACGTAATTCCAAAGATGGGCGTACGAAGGACGGCACCCCGGTCTGATAAGTCCACTTAAGAATATTGCTTGCAACTTGTGCCCCCCCCCCCCTATAATAATGCTCTTGTACGCCCCTAATTCCAAAGGGTATTAAATATATATGGAATGTTTGCATTACCATCTTATTTTTAGATTTTAGCAGATGATTTGAAATGGCATATATCTTTCTATTCTTGCATTTTATTAACAAACTTATTAAATACAATTTTCACACAGTCTTTCATAGTGATTTTATAAACTTTTGTCCATGCTGCATAGTTTTTCTTTATTTGGTGTAAAAAGATATATTGTTATGTACGTGCACAGATTATTACAGTTGCTTGCACTTCTTCCATGATTGTGCACTTAACACCTGTTGTTGAAAACTTGAACAAATCCCTTAGCTTAAATTAGGAAATAAGACGCTTATCAACACTTGTTCTTAATTACTATCTGTCAATGAATTAGTTGACTAAATGCAGCCAAGTTGTTTTATTAAGTTGTGAGGGGCTTTGATCTAAAATAAAAATTAATAAGCAGAAAATTATTATGAAGGTGCACTTTACTCTACATATATTTTACTCTTGGTCAATGAATAATGCATATTGGTGGGTGTGTAATGTTAAAAATATATTTTGGTCAAGAATATTGAAGTGAATGGAATTGGTTGAGTGCTTCATGTAATCTAATCTTTATAGCTCTGTAGTAGTTTATGTTTTTCAAGAAACATTATCAGAGCTGAAAACTTTAGAATGAGATATCCTTAATCCCTATTACTTAATCTGAGTATCCAATGGACACACTTTTGATTTTCTTCTTAATCCTTTTTTGGATGGCTGTATAAAAGTTACTTTTGATAACAATTACAGATACGATGCTATATTGATTGGACTAATATCCGATTGAACTAAAGTCAGCTGTTCACAAGCGGGCTTTTAGAGCATTTAAACAAATATAAATTTAATCATGTTAACATTAACTTGTTAAAAAAACATATTTTATCACATTTAAGGACTTTTGAACATTAGTCTTAATAAACATTAATCCAAAACTTTCATTCGTTCAATCGATCTTTAGTTCAATTGATATGACATCATCAACACCAGAAATGAGCAAAGAAAAAACCGGTTTTCCAAAAGTTAAAGAATGCATCTTAGCATGACACGCTGATTGGTTGAATTTTAAACTTCTTACTTGCGATATTGAATGCGTATTAACCTAATCTCGGGTTTAGTAAAACCAGGAGATCAAGCGTTGATCTCGATATCCACCATTCTAAAGTTTTCAGCTAAGATCAAAGATAAACACAGTTGATCTCCTTGTTTTATTAATCTCAGATTTAATCTGTAGTTTGAATCCAGAAAAATGTATAAAATTCAACCATTAGAGTGGTGTATGCAGACTTCCAAACAGCTTATCAGAAGTGCGGAAAATGTAATTTTGCGCGCCAGTTAATGCGAGAACTTTAATTGGTCGGAATATGATAGGGAAAATAAAATTGTCCTCATTGGTTATTCAGATTAAGCGATCGGGATTTAGGGTATTCAATATTAAAGTTCCCAGCTCAGATCAGAGACAGGATTTAATTCAACAGAAGAGTTTCCAAATACACTTTTCTTGAGAAAATCATTTCTCTTCATGCTTCATAATTAGATTACTAGTTCTAAATGCAGAGTCCTGTTTAGTTCATTAAACACATAGTAATATTAATAAGCTTACTGTGAAGCCAAGTTAATCTAAATTAGAAATAATTTCTGGAAACATATCTTTTCTTTGATTAAACAAAGGTTAAAAGATATATATCCTGAAGGGATCCGTTGTGAGTTAAACAATACCATAGATGGAGGGTCACTAGAATAAATGCCCATCGTCCCTTTAAGGGATTTTAGGCTTAAAAAGAACTAAGCTGCATAACCAGGGAGTAAGGAATAGAAGGAAGATATAACTGACGCGGTTCGCCCTACCATATGATTATACATGCTTTGCGGATGGGTACTTCATTTGAATAAGAAATATGTACATTTACTACGTATACAATAACCTATTCTGAATATTTCATATACAAATGGAGTACCCGTCTGCAAAGCATGTATAATCATATGACAGGGCGAACCGCGTCAGTTATATCTTCCTTCTATTCCTTACTCCCTGTGCATAACACAAATGTAACTAATTTCTTAATCAACCTAATAACGTTCTTCAAAAGCTCAAATGACTGCAAATGTACTGGATGGTTAAGACTATACTGTAAAGTGTACAGCAAATGTACTGGTTTTTTAAGACTGTGTACTGTAAAGTGTGCTGCAAATGTACTGGTTTGTTTAGACTGTGTATTGTAAAGTGTACTGCAATTGTTTAATGTTTATGTGAAGACTATGTACTGTAAATTGTAATGCAATTGTTAATATTAAGGCTGTGTACTGTTAATTATACTGCAATTGTTTTGTAAGACTATATTGTAAAGTGTACTGCAATTGTTTATGTTTAGACTGTGTACGTGATGGAGCCTGATGTACCAGGGGGTTCAAGTACAGTGCAACTCCTGGGACCAGGTTAGTTATTTCTCTTACAGGGTAAATAAAGTTATTAAGGGAAATAAAGTAAATAATTCTTAGCAAAATGTTGTCAATATTCTTGTTTTCCGATCTGTGGGTTCCAATAAAATAACTTGCGGGCAGAGGAAGCGAAAAAAATAGTTAGAATTGATCACTTTTTAGAAGCACGACGAACCTATATAAAATGGGCATGAAACGGACATGAAACGGACATGAAACGGACATGAAACGGACATGAAAAGGACATGAAACCGACATGAAACGGACATGAAACGGACATGAAACGGACATGAAACGGACATGAAACCGACATGAAACGGACATGAAAAAAATAATTTTTTGAAATTACGGTGTTCGCACCTTTCATAAAAAAAAATCATAGACAGGATAATTCATGGAAAAAGAAATTCATAGAGAAGACATTTCCGAAACAATTTCAGGTTTTGGAAATATGAAATGTCCTGTCTAAAATGTCCTATCCATTAAATGTCTTGTTTATTAAATGTCCTATCTACTAAATGTCCTGACTACGAAATGTCTTCTATGAAATGTACTAGCTATGAAATGTCCCGTCTATGAAATGTCCTATATAGGAAATATCCCAACACCTAAATTACATTCACAGTTCCATTAAATTTCCTAATATTTCAATATTATAGGATCACCATACACCCTTGGAGTTCCCCAGCTACGGAGTGATAAAGAGGTTCATTTTTTACAAATATTGTCCTGTTAGTTAAAGGGACTGTTTTCTTTTCTGTCATCCACATGAAATCTAAATTTTTGGAATATTTTCCGTTTTTGAACAATGCAATATGATTGCACAAGATTTTAAATTTTAGATGTTCAATTATTTGAAACACGAAAATCTCATTTTTTAACAAAATGCTTTATTATTTTATACAGAAGGTAATTAATATTGCTTATTTGACATTGTCACTTTAAGAAACTTTAACAAAGTAGGATTTCCATCGCAAGTGGATTTTAAAATTTTATTTTTTGCGCAAATCCACACAATTCCGCGCAACGGGATTCCTATTGGAAACCCTATGACAACTATTATTTTTATTATGATAACCATTCACCGCATACACAATTGGACATTTGTGGAGAGTAGTAAAAACTAAAAAGTGGTTTGTTTGTTTTATCGTTAATTTTAAGTTATAGCTTCAACAAATATTTAGTTAAAATGACAACATTTTAGGTGGGAGAGACGATCGTTATTTCTTCAAGTGGGAAGCCTCAAGGAGACTCGTATATCATATATGATTTATAAATCATTCATTCAGGAAAAACTCAGATTATTTAAAAACAATTGTGTAAACTGCTTATTCTATACGACATGTACATTAGAAGGTTCAAACTATGTGCTTTATTATAGCTTCCAAATGTAACGTACTAAAATGTTTAGGTTCAAACAAGAACTAATTGTAAACAACATGTCCATTAAAGGGACTTAATGCGTAATTTTAAGTAACCCTTCATTTTTAGAGTGGCGTGTATGATTCACACGGCAATTGAACACTTTTCTAGAGATAAACGCACTGAGTTCTCTGGCCTCGACGATAAATTAAAGAATTATTAGGTACCATTGTAAATCAGGCATTGCCATCTTTGCATGAATTGTCGCTTGAAATTATGATGACCAAGTCCCTTTAAAGGGAGTGACCGGCTAAGGTAGTTGAACTGGGTTGCAGTGTTGTGGAAAACTTCTTTCGGATTCATTTGAGACATATTAAACTTTTTAAAGATCTGTAAATCCTGAGTTTGAGCGCTAAATCGACGTTCAAAACTCCCACTTTGGGGATGGATACGTTTTCAGAATTAGTTTTTTTTTAATTATTAAATAACGACGACATAAAATGTAAAAAATGTTCTACAATAAACTACAGACGTCATGTATAGGAACATGTTGAGAAAATAAAAATTAATCTAATCATCGAAAATAAGTAATCTTGTTCAATTATTAGTTTGTATTTTCTCATTATTCTGGTTTCTCATTATTCACAAAGATTTTCGCAGATTTTCTAGAATTCTTATTGAAAAGACATTTGAAGAATTTGAAGAAATCTGCGAATAAATTCAAAAAAGATAAGAATTTCAATATAATAATGAAAACAAAATAATCGATTTTAGCATCAATTTATTGACAAATTTCCCTTGAGAAATATGTTCCTAGCCATCTAATTAGATTACTGTATAATTTTTACTTTATTTTTCGTTGTCATTATTTAATAATTGTAAAATACTAATTCTGAAAACGTATCCATCCCTTAAGTGGGAGTTTTGAACGTCGAATTTGCGCTCAAACTCAGGATTTACAGATCTTCAAAAAGTTTAATATGTCTCAAATGAATCCGAAAGAAGCTTTCCACAACACTGCATACTCAGTTCAACTACCTTACATAGCCGGTCACTCCCTTTAAGGCGTATAAAAAGCGGAGTAGGAAATACGGGAGAAGGAATATAAAGTAGAGGAGAAATGTTAGGAAATTATTGGTTACTGGCAAATGGACAAGAGATATAAAGTCAAAATGAAAAATTGACGATTGAAAAGTTTAAGTTATGGAATCTAATAAGTTGAACTAAGAAAAACTTGAATAAAATTGACAAAAGTGGAAAGAAAAAGAAAACGATAACGGAGTAAATATGATAAATTTACTCAAAGTACCAACTGCTACATTTACATTTTCAGTGATCTTTGATTTTTAAATTATTAAAATTTTACGTAGGACAAGAATGAATTCTTCAAATTATAAAAGCGCTGTGAATTCTTAATAATTAAACTTTAAATATGCAACTTCATGCTTATTCATTCTTTAAACATTCTTTCGTATTCAGAATATCTACTAGTTTCTCCGTTTAATAACAGTTAAAATTTAAAAAAGATTTTAATACAATTATAAGTTTGATGTTTTTTATTTAAAGCCTTTGTTTATGTGCATCCGAAATGTTAGTAGATCTTTTTTCTTCGCTGATGACTGGTACATTGTACATGAGTGTACAGTGTACTGTGTACATGTACACTGTAAGGTATGAAATGCTTATTTTATTTCCTATCTGAGTTAATTTACTTTGTCTGTATTATTAGTATTATGTTAAGATAATATAATTAGTTTCCTTCATTATATTAATATATATTTTCCAGATATTCTCCTTTTTCACATGGTTTCTTATTTTGTAATGTTTGACATTTTCCCAAAATCAGCAAAATGTTTGGTGTGATGTTTTTCGAAAAATAGCTTTTTCAAATTTTGTTACTATGTAGCTCATTCAAACAAAATTTGTCTATTTAAGTTTTTAATTTTTAAGAGTAGCAGGATAAAATAAATTAATTTTTAAGGGAATTGTTCACAAAAAAAATTCAAACGGGTTATGAATCGAATGGTAAGAATTTCTAAAGGGAAAATTATTTATATAGGAAAATAAATTATTTTTGGGGGTTAAAATTATCAAAAATGTTCAAATTTGACGTTTTTGACTATTTCTTAGTTTCTGCAGAGCATCAAATATCATCCCCCATCCTTGTGAAGGTTATACATACCTCTTTTCAGTATGTTTTGTATCCTCATTGTATTCCATAAATTCTATTCCAAACTTCAAGATACCATTATTCTATAAATATCGTTATTTATTTCTAACTAGATAAGTAGTTCATTCTACCTCTCACTCATCGTTTACTAATCCTACCTAATCTTCAAATGTTTTCACACCAGGAATATTTGGTCGGAAACTGTATTACCGATTTAGTCCAGATGAGGAAGATTTTATCTAGAACTCGCCACTTGCTATTATTATTATTACTCTTGTTCCTGTTCTTGTTCCTGTTCTTGTTCTTGTTTTTGTTCCTGTTCTTGTTGTTGTTCCTGTTCTTGTTCCTGTTCTTGTTCCTGTTCTTTTTTCTGTTCTTGTTCCTGTTCTTGTTCCTGTTCTTTTTCTTGTTCCTGTTCCTGTTCTTGTTCCTGTTCTTGTTCTTGTTCTTGTTCTTGTTCTTGTTCTTGTTCTTGTTCTTGTTCTTGTTCATGTTCTTGTTCTTTTCTTGTTCTTGTTCTTGTTCTTGTTCCTGTTTTTATTCATGTTCTTGTTCTTGATCTTGTTCTTGTTCTTTTTTCTTTTCCTGTTCTTCTTGTCCTTTTTGTCCTTCTTGTTGCTTTTTTTTGTTGCTTGTTCTTGTTCTTGTCCTTATTCTTGTTATTGTTATTGTTTTTGTTCTTATTATTGTTCTCATTATTGTTCTCATTATGCTTCTTGTTCTTCTTGTTCTTTTTCTTCTTGTTCTTCTTTTTCTTCTTGCTCTTCTTGTTCTTCTTGTTGTTCTTGCTGTTCTTATTCTAGTTCTTGTTCTAGTTCTTGTTCTTGTTCTTGTTCTTGTTCTAGTTGTTCTTGTTGTTGTTGTTCTTGTTATTCTTATTCTTATTATAATTGTTCTTGTTATTGTTATTGTTATTGTTATTGTAATGGTTGTTGTTATTATTATTATTATTATTAAAATGCTTCTTGTTTATCTGGGCAAAACTGATCTTGTTTAAACATTAATTATCATAAGTATGCTTTTGTGTGTATTTTACTGATTACAAATATGCACACTCAACATTAAAAGATTTATTTTCAGTAAATTGCAATCAGGAGTGTTAATTTGTTCCCCTTTTGAAAAAAAAATTTTAGGATTTTATAGACTTAATTTGCTAAATTGGGAAAAATAAATGCATTTTAAGTAAAAATAGTTAAATTGGGGGGGGGGGGGAATGTACTTAAAAGTATGAAAAAAACTTGCCTTTTGAGGTGTAATTTTTCATTTTTTCATCCCCTGGCTTCGGCGTAGTCTAATTCTTAAAAATATACACCCCTCATTTGTTGAGCTAAATTTCACGCAACGATTTTTTAATGCATTTCTACACATTTTGCGTAAAACAATTTGCATTGAAGACAGGGTTATTTTAAGCATTAAAATCAAGCGCAATATTGCGCAAATTTTTTGTTGCAAATCATTGCGCTTGCTGTAATAACAATTTGCAATGAAGATTTTGTAATTCAATAAATAATAATACAAATTTTGTATGATTCCAATTATCACATTTTGAAACTAATAATTATTACTTATTAGTAGATACATAACAGTTTAAAAAATAATGTTTTTAATTCATCTTCCATTACTAACTTCTACGTAGTTAAAGATGAATAGACAGGGAAGGGGTTTGCAAAAATAATTATTCAATTCAATCAATTTAAAGCTGAAGCGCATATAATTCATTTTTATATATTCTACATACTTTATATGTGTATTATAGACTTAGGATGAATATGAAAACTAAAATCTTTTTACAAATAACTTAATTTTTTAAACAGAGTTACAATATCCCTCTAATTTTTTAGATGTAATAAAAGAACAGGAAGTAAAATACTTTGCAAGTGGAAGGGGGGGGGGGGTTGAAACTTACGAGCGGGGGTAGGGAAGTAATATAATGTTTTTTGGTAAGTAGCCCTGTTCTATTTAATGTCTACACTCTTAGGGATAATTGGATAGATCCCTCAATTTTAGTTCAAATTAATGCAAGTTGGGAAATAACCAATAGGAATTAATTTAATGCTTAAGACAAACAAAAGTAACAAATAACAACTTTATCCAGAAAATAGCAACATACAAGTTTTGATCTCAGGTTACTCTGGAATGAATGAATGGAACCAACATAAGTAATTATATTTCCAGCTGAGCTAGATTTTATTATCCAGACATATTTGAGTACAAAAAGTCCATTTGCCTAATTACTAATTTTTTAATTAGCACAGTGTATATACTTAATTTGTTATAATTGAAGATTAATGTAAGCTTGTCATCCCAGGGGAGTTTATTCTTACAAAAGTTGAATTGTTCCCCCCCCCCCCTGTCATTGTTGCCAAAAAAAATACTCAGCTTTTTATTGCAAACTAGCTATACTTGCCAATAACATTACCATTCTGAAATAAAGGGAATATACATTTTGAATTTTCTTTCCCAGACTCCTAGAGTTATAAAGAGATGGGAAGGGGGGGGGAGTGTTACAAAGAACTTTGACACCTAATATTACCTCGTAATTTTTTTTTACAATTTGGTGTCATGCCATTTTCCACAAATCAGGTTTCCTTTGTTTCCAGGCAAATTTGGATGGATATTCTTGATTTGTCAATCAAGTCTAATTTGATTGATGTTCTCAAGAAAAATTTATAAATACAGTGAGTTCTTTTTCTTTTAATATAGATTTTCTTCCCTTTCTTCCATTTTTTCTCTGTTATTCCCCTTTTTTCTTTCTCTTCTTATTTTACTTTTTTATTCAGAATTTATTTTATTTCTTTCATTTCTTCTGTTTTTTCTTTTTTCTTCCTTTTTTCTTTTATTTTTTTCTTTTTTTTCTTCCTTTTTTTCCTTTTTTTACTTTCTTCTCTGGGCTGAATTCTTTTGTGGGGTGGGGGGGGGTTGGGAATATGAATATACTCCAATGTGTCATTCAATCTTTAGAAATATATGCTGTAGAATCATAAATATTATTAGAATTGTTAATAGATTACTATAAAACACACCACTGAAATTTGAGCGATTCCTGTTGAGAAAATGTAGCTGTGAAAAAAAATCTATTTACTTAAAGATCATTTTCTTTTATACCATATTTCTTTCAAAAGCTTCAGAAGCACAAAGGAAATAATGAATGAAATATGATATACTTTGAAAATATTAGAGTGTCAATTTGAAATAGTAAACTCTTTTTCGGTGCAAATATAGACAGCAATGGTATTAGTTTTATTTTTCTTTCACTCAGTTTTAGATATTGAGAGAAAATATGTATAACATGGTTATAAGAAATGTTTTAAAGATAGAGAGCTTACAGTGTTAATGTCAGTTTTGAATTACAATTACTTATTCCATTTTGGGTTTAAATATATAGACAGGGACCAAAATTAATGAATTTGCTTAGTTGCTGAACTGCCTATCACCAGTTCAAATTTGAATCACTGATTCTAATTCTTTCTTAATCTTTAACTTTGAATCAGTGGTTCAATGAAATTCAATTTCAGGAGTGAAAAAAAATTCTCCTCCTTCTTGTTCCTAAATTTTTAAAATTATGTTCAAATGCTGGATTTTTTATCTTTAGGGGGGAAAATTGAAGGAAGAAAAAAACTGGGAATCCATATGAAATGCTGGGAATTCTTTACCTGGTGGCTTTATTAACCTTAATTTTAAATTTTTCTGATTTCTATTTTTTTAACTAAAACAGATACGCTCGTCGTTTTTTGATATATTGATTATGTTTTCTTCCTTTGAAATTATTCTTGTTAAAAATAAAATTTTCAATCTTTGTTTATCTATAGTGGTAGGCGATTATATCAAACCTACTTTGGATTTCAACCTTGATTTATATGCAGCTGTTTAACATGGATACTTAATTATATAGAATTCCAAGAGAAGCTGTCAATCAAAAAATCTTGTCTTTACCTGCTCTTAAACTTGTAATTAAAAAATATTTTAATTAACAATTTAAACTTTATTTAAAAATTTTTCTTCATTGTATTGATATGATTTTTTACCACTATATTGTTTACCTTAATGTCTTTTTGCAATAAGCAATAATGATTCTCTTTCAGATAAAAAATGGGAGATGAACAAATTCCTCAGTATCTTGCTGAGTTTCTCTCACAGGAATATATCTTTCAAATGATTTTAAGAAAGTGTTGATATTGCCAGGACAAAAAAACTTCATGTAAGAGTGTTTCAAAAACATTGCAGTACCTAGAGCCTCAATTTTAAACTATTTTGATATCTTATAAAATTTTCTGGTTAAATGGTGTAAACTAGAGGCAATTTTGTCAGTCTTGTAACTAGTTTTAATCAAGTTTGAAGATTTGTTATACCTTTGATGCAGAGTAATTTTATTTTTCTGCAAAATAAAAGACTTAGTAGAAATATATTTTGGGTTCTGCCAATGAAATATAATTCAAACTTTTCTAAACATTGGATGGAAAATCCAGATTATGAAAAAAAAAGTGGCAAAAAGAAAAGATGACATGTATGGTGCAAGAAAGGGGGGGGGGCATAAGTCGTATTACTCTTCGGTAAAATTAAAAAGTGGATAAACATTTTTTGCATGTGAACTCACTAATTTGTATTGTAACTGCTAAATGCAATTTCAAATGAATCGGAGCAAACAAGTGTGCGCGGTTTTTGTTAAAAAGTGAGACTTTTTTATGTTTTTATATGCTTTAAAACCATTAAATGAACTTGAAATTGTATCAGGACGTGATTGAACAAGAAATTCCTTAAATGTTTGCGCCCAAGAGCCTCAAGTCCTCACGTGCGCGCGCAAATATGAAAAATTATAAATAAATATATTTTAATTTAAGGTGGGCCTAATTTAAAACAAAAGTAGCATGGGATATATCAAATTACAGAAACTAAATTTGCAGCTCATTGAATTGTGACTGCAGTTATTAATATTTATATTTTTTTAAGTTAAAAACCTATCAGTCATTTCTTGAATTTTTGAGAGGAAAAGTTATGAATCCCTCTTTGTGGTTTTTTGCTTCATCATGAAAGATATTTGTGAACAGGGTGACTGGATTGGTGTTCCTGGCGAGGTACAATCAGACAAATTATATACCTTTTTTGTTTTTAAAATTATTTTTGATATTGGGGTGTTTATTTTATAGTAAAATGCTCCCCTGGGAGAAAAAAATTAAAATTGGATACAAAATAGCAACTCTTTTCATTATAATTTTATTTTCTACAAATCCTCTATTTAAACTCTAAAAAAAATGTGTGTGTTTGGGACAGGCTTATAATTGGAGAGAAAAATGATTTTGATAAATGGGGGTCACTTCAATTTTGGAGTGTGGGTGTAGGACATCTCTAAAAGAATGATTTGATTTGATTTGGGGTGGGGGCAGAAAAATGATTCTTCAAGAAAATATACTCCCCTGTTCATTTTCCAGAGTTTTAAAAAACTGAGAAAATCACTTCTTGGAGCATCATTGTTTAATGGAAGAGAATTTTATCAGATTTCAGAATTAAAAGCTTTTATAATACTTTCAAATCCTCTTGTTGAGTTTAAGGGAAAATTAGAAAATTCTTTAATCAGATTTAGTTTACTTGAAATTGTTGAGTTTAGTCTACGTCAGAAATTTTGATTTTGTTCAAATCTGAAATGGTGACATTCCATTTGTTTTGCAAGCTTTTTTAATATCTCTGAAAAAGAGTGTCAAATATATAATGGAAAGTCATTATATCTGAGATTTGAAACCTGCAAAGTTTTGACAGTTAATTTGTTACCTTGCGACTTCCAAATTGGATTTTTTGTTGTTAACTTATTGGTATCAAGTTGGAGGGTTATATATTTTGTTAAAAATTCTCCCCCTCAGCTTTCATGGGCTCTACTAAGTAGGCATTTAGTTGTACCAGCACAACATGCTATATTCATACAGAAGATTTTTGACTGCCATCTTACTGCCACTAGTTGAAGAACAAGAAATGTAGAAATCTCAAAATATTTCAATCTGGTTTCGTATATAATTTTAAAAATATTTTAAATTTTAATTTGAATAAATTATTGAATTAAAAAAAGATGTATACTTAAAAAGTCAAGGTTTAGTCTGGTCTATGGATTAGTCTGGTGTAGGGTTAGTCTGGTTGACGTTTAGTCTGGTTGAGGTTCAGTCTGGTATAGGGTTACTCAGGTATAGGGCTAGTTTGGTCAAGGTTTAGTCTCGTAAAAGATTAGTCTGGTCTAAGGATTACTCTTGTCAAGGTTTAGTCTGATCGAGGTTTAGTATGGACTTAGGATTAGTCTGGTATATGGTTTGTCTGGTATTGGGTTAGTCTGGTGTAGGGTTAGTCTGGTATAGGGTTAGTTTGGTCTTAGGATTATGCTGGCCGAGGTTAAGTCTGTTATAGGGTTAGTCTGGGTTAAAACCCCAAAACTAATAAAGAGATTTTAATTTGATTTGTACTACCACTCTTGTACAATTTAAAAAAGAAAATGTTAAATATAAATTCTATTTTAGATTGTTTGTATACCGAACTCTGATTTTGTAATGGTTCAGCCAAGTCGACATTTTCTCAACAATCCGGAACTTTATCAGTACAACCAGCTTACAAGGGTATGTACAGTACAACCAGTTTACAAGGGGATGTTCAGTACAACCAGTTTACAAGGGTATGTACAGTACAACCAGTTTACAAGGGTATGTACAGTACAACGAGCTTACAAGGGTATGTACAGTACAACCAGTTTACAAGGGGATGTTCAGTACAACCAGTTTACAAGGGTATGTTTAGTATAACCAGCTTACAAGGAAGTGTACAGTACTATATACCAGGGTACTATATGGTATAAACATTACAACTATGTAACTAGGGTATGCACAGTACAACTAGGATACTGTATGGTATGTACAATGCAACCAACTTACAAGGGTATGTACAGTACAACAAGGATACTAAATGGTAAGTAAATTACAACTAGGATACTATGGTATGTAGTGTACAACTAGAATACCATGGTATGGACAGAACAATCAGCTTACAAGGGTATGTACGGTTCAACTAGGGAACTAGGGTATCTACAGTATAAGGGTAAGTACAGTACAACCAGCTAACAAGGGTTTTTAAAGTACAATTAGGATACTATATGGCATGTACATTACAACTAGAATACTACGGTATGTACAGTACAACTAAATTACTATGGTATGTACAGTACAACTAGGTTACTAAGGTTTGTACAGTACAAATAGGTTATTATGGTATGTACAGTACAGTTAGGTTACTTTCGTATGTACACTATACAGTACAACTAGGTTACTATGTTATGTACTGTACAACTAGTATACTATGGTATTTACAGTACAACTAGGTCACTTTGGTATGTACATTGTACGCTTTACAGCACAACTAGGTTACTGGTCTGGTAAGCACAACTAGGTTACTATGGTATGTACAGTACAACTAGGTTACTATGGTATGTACAGTACAACTAGGTCACTATGGTATGTACGTACAGTACAACTAGGGTACTATGGTATGGTAAGTACAACTAAGAAACTATCGTATGTACACTGTACAGTCCTACTAGGTAACTATTTAAAACAGGTTCCTCAGCAATAAGGTGCAGAATTATATAATAATATTTTAAGTTTTTAAAATACTAGCCTCTTCTAAAGTAATTGTGAACAAGTTCTCTTTGTGTACATCGTAAAACAAAACAAAAATAATTCGCGGATTTTCACAAAAAAATTCGTGGATTTTAATGATTTAATGAAGATCGAATTTTGATGGAGACAAATATTTGAAATTTTTATCATTCATAAACCTTCCCTGTGGTCATGTGATGTCCCACACAAAAATTTGGGCCCGATCGGTTCAGCCGTTTTGACGTTTATTGGATACAAACAAACAGACATACAGACAGACAAGCCAAAACAAATTAGATGGGGGTAGGTTCATGAAAATTGATTTCTAGAAATTTTTTAGAATTAGAACACAGACAAATTTACACCATGATGATATTGATTTTGTAGAAACTTTTAAATCTTTGAAATCAGAAACCCCCTAAATCAAATGTGTTTTGCACTGTCTGGGATAAATATATGCAAATAATGCTAATTTCTCCCCCAACCCCTCACATAAGCTGTTTTGCTCCTTAATTTTGAAGTTGTGAGTTCCTCCCACACTGCAGTTCACAAATTTGAGATTTTGAATTTGAAGGCTCAAGGTTTTTTTCCCTTGGTTAAGACTAAAATTCAGTTTTTATTCCAAGTTTTTATTTCGTAGAATTTCTCCTTCAAATCATTCATTTTCTACCCAAAAGCATCAAAAATCTTTCAACAGATTTTCAGTCTGTGTCAGCATGCCTTGTGTACTTGGGAAATATTTATTTTTTGAGTGGGGGAAATACACACCCCTGCCTAATTTTGGGAATATCATTTCAATAACTTATCATTTTTCCAGTCATGGGATGAAGTAAATCCGAACTCACAGCGTAATCCTCTTACAGTAGAAACCCTAATGGTGGATCGTGCTCTTCAAGAACGGCGCCTTGCGGCTTTACAGCAGATCTACCCAAGCAATACTCTTGCACAGCACAATGGTACTGCACAGAAGATAAATCCATCCAGTACTGTTGCACAGCGAAGTGCTTTTGTACAGGGAATCAACCCAGCTGGTAATCCTGTACAGCAAAGTGCTATTGTACAACGGAACAACCAATCCATTACTCATGTGCAGCGCAATGCTGTACAGATGATCAACCCAAACAGTACTCTTCCTCCGAGCTTTAATACTGTTCAGCAGATTAATCCGTCCAGTTGTCTTGAACAGCTGAGTTCTATTGGACAGTGGAACAACCAATCCAGTTCTCTTCCACTGCGGAGTATTACTGTACAACAGGCCGGGATATATAATGTTGTTAAAAAATTAAGCCCCCCCCCCCTCCCTCTCACAAGATCATTTTTTAGGGTTTTGGGAAAAGGATACAAAAATGGGTAAATTGTGTTAAAATATCAAAGAGATGTCTATTGTCTAATTATTCATGGTTGTCCTCCAATACTTCCAAAATAATTATATACCCATCGAGATATTAGTAATAGAGGGGGCATCTGGAATTTTAGACTTCTTGTTGTACAGCCACTGTACACAATGACCTGATCAGAAATTCTACCTGGGAGGATCATAATTCGTAGATCAGTGTTTTAAGACATTATATTGTTTGAAAGTGAAGCCTACAATATTCAAGCAAAGAAAACAAGGCCATATGATTTTTGTATAAAAATGAGACATGACAAATAGAGAAAAAAAATAAAATCCTTCTCCTTAATAACTTGTTTCTTATCAAATTCTTAATACTTCTGAAATCTACATTGTGTATCAACTCTTAGGAATATAGGTTTCTGACTTTTAGAATGAAAAGCAATTCTGAACTAATAATATATTTAAATTAGGTTAGACTCAATTTTATAGTTACAAGGCTTTTAGGGCCCTTCAGGCCCATCTTCTATTTAAATTGTGAACATGTTCTTTTTGTTGAGTGCAGTAGGAGCTGCAAATTTTTTTGAGAAGTTCATATTTGTGCATTGCTTCATGATTGGCATTCTTTTAGAATTTCTGGATGTTGGGTTGTGAGAGTGTATATCACTTTAACCCTATTCCTGCTTGGATTGTTGAAAAATATTAAAATTAACTGTCCACACAATACCGTACAAATAGATGTACTTAGGATTAAACCCACTGTACTCTATGATACCAACTCAGTCATAAGGAAACATTTTTCGACAAAATTCACTGTACAGTATAAACCTAGCCAGGCAAAATTAGGAGATTTATGCCCGCCCCCTGTATATACCCCTTGACAGCAGTTTGACCCTTCAGTAATCTGTACTGTACAGAGCAATCGCATTCAGCAATGTAGGTTTTCAACACCTCCTGTTTCCTCTATTATACAACATTTCAAACCTTATGTACAGCAGAACATTTCTACCGTACAGCAGAACATTCCTACCGTACAACAGAACTTTTCTACTGTACAACCGTCTATCAGCAATGTACAAGAGTTCAGGTCTGATAAAATTTTGCCATGCATTTGTATAATGTTGAATGGAATGCAATGGGATAGTATCAAAATTTGGTCCTGATTTTCACAAATATATTCTCTTTTTTTTATTATCTTTCCTGGCCTTGCTGCACAGTGTACATTCTTTAGAAACAATTTTTTTTTTTTCCCAAATGTTGAAAATAATTACTAGGAAAAGTCAATTTTTTGAGGAAAACATATTATAAAGTATTTTGAATCACTTTCAATTTTATGTAGGGTGTATTTGAAAAGATAGTAATGCTTTATATCTGTTTTAATTGTTTTAAATTTATTTTATGTTAGAAAATATTTTAAGAAACCATGGTTTATGTTAGAAAATATTTTAAGAAACCATGGTTTATGTTAGAAAATATTTTAAGAAACCATGGTTTATGTTAGAAAATATTTTAAGGTCTGACAGAGAGCTGGCTGATAACCTCTGCTCTTCGGGTAACAATATTTTAAATTTAATGTTATTTAAGTACACTTCAAATCTGGAGAAAAATACCTTCCATTTTCTATCTGAAAATTAAAACAATTTAAGAATCAATTAATATTGACAATCCCATATCTTTCAGAGAAACATTGAATTTGTGCTCATTCTATTCCTTTTTGCAATAGACTTAAAGGGAATATTCACGTAAATTTAAAGGGGGTATATTCTAAAGCCCAGAAATTTTAAAGCTTTAGCCTATACCACCTTTCATTTTACCTAAACAGTCCCTTTAACAATATCTTTAAAGGAATTATAGTTTTACTTGAACAATTTAATAAGAGCTGGGTATTAAACCACTACAGTGGTTACTAGTCATTGTATAAATGAATACAAGAATTTTCCCGCTTTTTCTTTAATAAGAAATATTTATAACCAACAAGTTACGTATATAGATTAAAAAATTATCATGAGAATGGTGTTTCCATTAATTTTTTTCATGAAATTTTATTTACCTTGTTTTATTTTATTTTGATGTTTATTTATTGTTGGTGTTGTGTTATTTTTTAACCTCCATACATTTTCGTGATTTCTTGAAAGGGAAAGCTTCAAATTTTTTATTATGTTTTCAGAAATCTTCCATGAATGTTATTTTTCGTGTAGTTTGTGTAAATGTTAGTAAATTTGTTTGAATAATCTTTCAATTTAAAATACTTATAACTTCCAGTATCCTTTTGAAATTGAAAGAATTTGAATGCTAAATTGAAGAGATAAAAATTAATGTTGGATTATATAGTTTAATTTATTAAATGGCAAAATTAACTTTGTTTTAGGAAATTATCCAGAATCTTTGGAGACTAATAAGGTTAATTTAATTTTTAATTTATAATCAATTTTTTATATTTGTGTGTCTTATTTTTTTTGTTAAATGTATAGGTTTTCTAATTTATGCTAATCTGGATTCAGCTCAGCTTTACAGTTTTATTTTAAAAAGAACAAATTAATATATTTCTAATGCTTTTCATCTTTGTTATGATAAAAATTTGAGGACCGAAGTTAAACCGAACTCTTTTTGTCAGTATTTTAGAATTGTGTTGACATCAAAAAGTTTTGCTCATAAATTTTGGTTGCCATTTTTCATAAACAATTAAAACTAATGCAGTGATTCCCAAAATTTAAAACAAATTTTATTCGTGAAACTTCTTAAAGTTTGAAATGGATATTATTCAGGAAACTCTTCATACTGATGATGATGATGGTGATAGTTTAGAAAGTCAGATGGATAAAAGAACAGAGGAAGCAAGGAAGGAAGCAGGAGGATCCAAAACGGATACAGAACAGGAATTGCATGAGCAGATGAAGCATCAAGTACAAAGAGGGACTTCTCATCCAGAAGAAATAATCAGAAAAACCATCATGAAAGTCAGAGCTGAAAGAGAAGTAGAGGAAACTACATCCAAAGATGTGATGGAGAAGATAAGATCTGAACGAAGAAGCAAAGAAGAAGATAGTTCTGTAGATTCATCAAAGAAAACAAGATCTGACGCCAGCAAAGAAGAGGATAATAGTTCTGATGATCCAATGGAGGGGAACATATTTAATACTATTAGCGAAGAAGCTGAAACTAGGTTGGAAGATCCAATGAAGAACACAAGATCTACAGAAAGAAAAGAAGAAGAAAATAAGTCAGAAGATTTAATAGAGAAGACGAGATCTGAAAAAAGAGAAGAAGAAGAAAATACTTCAGAAGATTCAATAGAGATTTTGAGACCCTCAAGCAGAGGAGAAAAAGAGAAAAATATGTCTGAAGATTCAATGGAGAAGATGAGACCCTCAATCAGAGGAGAAAAAGAGAAAAATAGGTCCAAAGATTCAATGGAAAAGATAAGATCTACAAAGAGAAAAGAAGATGAAGAGAATTCTTCCGATGATTCGATGCAGAAGATAAGACCAATAATGAAATCTGAAAATAGAAGAAAAAAAGAAAGAAATGTAAATCTGTTGCCTTCAACCAGAGCTGTGGTTATTCTAGAGAAGCTGTCAAGTGTAACTATTGAAAAACTAAACCCTGAAGACATAATTAAAGAAACTATTAGAAAAATTACCAGTGGAAGAAGCAATGAACCTGGAAAAGATGCAACAAACCTAGAATCTAAATATTTTGCATCAAATCTAGAATCTGAAAATGATAAATCAAACCTAGAACATGAAAATGATACATCAAATCTAGAACCTGAAAAAGAGAAATCTAACCTAAAACCTGAAAAAGAGACATCATCCCTCGAATATGAAAATGAGTTATCAGACCTAGAACATGAAAATAATGCATCAGCCAATGATCCTCAAGAGAGATCAACCCAAGAAACTGAAAATGAGAATGATATTTCAACCCTAGAATCTGAAAAATTTCAATCAACCTATGAATCTAAAAGACCGAATTCATCCCTTGAACCTGAAATTGATTTATCAAACCTAGAACATGGAAATGAAGCATCTAACATTGAACCTCAAGAAAAATCAAACTTAAAAACTGAAAGTGAGAAATCAAACCTTGAACCTGAAAAGATTAAATCGCCCCAAGAACCTGTCCAGGATATATCCCACCAAGAACCCAAACCAAAGCTGAAGAAACTGAGAACCAGAAAGATGATGAACAAGAAATGTAGAAATAGAAAGTATTCCCAGAATCAAGAATCAAGACGTGCCAGGGACAATAATTCAGATTCCAGGTAGGATTAACTTTCTTTGCAGCCTGTAGATAAAGTCACTGTTGTTCCAATTGTATGTGACCTTCTATTTCAGAAAGGCAGACCCAATTCACAATGGTACCATGAAACCTTTATCTGAATATTGTTATGGAAATCAATTTGTTTCCTAGCTTTATTTGAATCAATTCTGACATACTTGATCAGACAAATCTTTTCAGAGTACTGAGTAATTACTCTTAAAGGGAGTGTTCGCGAAAAATGAAAGGGGGTATAGGCTTAATGCGATAAAAAAGCGCTTTTGATCGCCACTAATCTTACTTCTATCTGTTGCGTCTATAAGGAGAAAATTGTTAAAGACGTCTCATACCGAATAACATGGCGTCCATGCAAATTGAGAAAATTGCAACATACGACTTAGACCGTAAAAAAATCAATTTAATTTCAAACAAATCATTCAGATATTACAACCTATAGTCATCGATTATCTTTCGCCACATTTATATATAGTTGATTTTTCATAATATGTTTTAATTGTTATGATCTGAGAAATACTTATTAAAACGTTTAGTCCTGTTTCTAGGATTTTTTGTAATGAAGACGACATTTTCATATTTTCCAGGCATGTTCGAAAACAAGTTGTATAAGCTAAATATTATTTTAAAAAACAAAATCAAAACTAGTATGAAATATTAAATATATACAAATGTGGCCTGATTTATTAGATCCATAATCTACCAGATTCTTAATTCAATATAGAACTGGGATGTATATGTATTGCAGTAACCCGTCCATAGGCTGATGATGAAGAAGTCTTCTAAGGCCAACTACGAAAGTAGAACCTAACCATCAAATGATATTAATTTGATTTTTTTACGGTCTAAGTCGTATGTTCCAACTTCCTCAATTTGTATGGGCGCTACGCTCTTCGGTATGAGACGTCTTTATCAATTTTCTCCTTATAGACGCAACAGATAGAAGTAAGATTAGTAGCGATCAAAAGCGCTTTTTTATCGCATTAAGCCTATACCCCCTTTCATTTTTCGCGAACACTCCCTTTAAGTCCCTGTAAAGGAATTTACCATGCAGTTCTGTGTAGTTTTAACTTTTGTACTGAGATTATCAAATTGCAGAGTGTGTAGGTTTTAATTGGTATAATATCTGAACAAATAAAATATAAATCCATTTTTCAGTCCAACCTTTCTGTTGTCCAAAAGATCAGTGTCCGAATTTAATGAATTTGAGCCGCGTCTCAAATCCGCCAAAAACCAGTTTAAATTGAGCGCTAGCTTAAATCTTAAGTCATTGAATACAATCTTAAGCAGAACCAGCCATATTTGAATTTGGCCTCTGGAACATTAAACTCATTTAATTTTATTTTCTAGGGGCTGATATTTTTCATCTTTTTTCACTGTAATGATTTCTAAAGACTTAAAGATGAAAGTATAAAAATCATTTGCCTAATAAAATGTATTGATTGATTAATGCAGTAGTGTTGAGTCCAACCTAGAATCAAGTATGGAAAACGATTTGCCTAACTGTACCGACAGGTGAGTAAACAAACAGAAATAAATCTGTATTCGGTTAGAAAGGAGTTATGTCAAACATTTCTTCAAGTTTGTTCAGTTTTTTGCGAATCATAAATGATATTGCCTTAGATAGAAAATAATTTTAGAAATGTGATCATATTTTAAACCTTTCAATAAACTATTCATTTTTCAGTTCTGAATCCAGCTTTGAGGAAAGGAGACATTGTGACCTGCGAAGCAGGAAACGTAACTTTAGAGGAAAGAGCGTTTCAATCTTGGCAGGAAGATCTTCTAATTCTCCCGCTTTTAGTATATCCGGAGGAATGATAAACTCCTTCCCCTACCGTAAAAACTTATCAGTTATTAGAACTAGAAGTGTCACTCCAACGCAACCCAAGAGTCCTGGCACCTCTAGAAGTTTAGGTCAGTTGAACACATTCTTTACCAACAATTCGATGAATAAATCCGGAAGCAGTGGAGCTGGAATATCTCCTCTAGACTTGAGAAGAAAATCATTCTATTCCAATGGATTCTCATCAGGCACCTCACAAACTGACAGAAGTTCTTTTGAGCAAACTGTCTCTCAGATGATATGCACTTTGCAGCCAATTGACCCTACATCACAGACAAGCAGCAACGTATCCCAATCTCCAGTAGCTTCAGGAGCTCCAATTATTCCCCGCCTTCTAAGGTCGGATGTAAGTATTGATAAAGTTCCCAAGTCAGAAGATGATTCTCCACTTCTGCGTGAACTATTGTCTAGACCCATTGAAGAGGACATGCTGAGTCTGTTTGGAACAAGGAACTGGTCAGGATTGGCTTTAAGGCATACCTCAGAATCTGGATCAGCAGAAGGCCATAGTTCTAGATTTATTAATAGATTCCAAACTGCTCCTCACGACAGTATAAAGACAGCTGAAATAATGACCAGGGAGCTGTTGCCCAATAGTTGCCCAAATCCTAGTAGCTCCAGAGAATCCAGAGTGATCAGAGAGGGGGTTAACTGGCCGTCCTCCTACAGTCGTCCATTATGTTCTAGCTCGTCGGGTCGTAGTACATTTTACCAAGGAGCTCTTGGTCCTTCAACAGTACCATCAGCTTATTCTGAATATTTAAGGAATCTTTCCAGAGAAACTACTCTAACAGCTCAACGATCAGGAGTTGAAAACCTTAACAATGCTACTCAACATGTTAGTGCCTCCAATAATCAGCTTAACATTAGACCCAATCAATATACAGCTCATGAACTTCAATATCCCAGAACTGTTACCGGACATCCCAATACTAAACCTCAATATCTAAGAATTTCTACAGGACATCCCAATGCTGAATCTCAATATCCCAGACCTGCTACCAGACATCCCAATGTTGAACCTCAATATTCAAGAATTTCTACAGGACATCCCAATACTGAATCTCAATATCCCAGACCTGCTACCGGACATCCCAACACTGAACCTCAATATCCAAGAACTGCTACTGGGCATCCCAATACTGAACCTCAATATCCAAGAACTGCTACTGGGCATCCCAATATTGAACCTCAATATCCAAGAATTGCTGCAAGATATTCAAACACTGGACCTCAATATCCATCATCAACTGCAGGATATTCGAATTCTCAATACCAATCAACAGCTGTGGGATATCCATATTCTGGACCTCTATATTCAACAGCAACTGCAATATATCCAAACAACAGACCTCAATATCCAGAAGTAGCTGCAGGAACTGGATATCCTTATGCTGGACCTCAATTTTCAAGAATGGTGGGATATCCTAATACTAGACCTCAATATCCAGCAACAACCACAGGAAATCAACGCACTGGATCTCAATATCCAACAACAACTGCGTGTTTTCAAAATCTTTGTGGTCTACGCCACCAAATCACTGGGCCTCACACCAGACTCATCCAATCAGATACCATTAGTACCGGAGGTCAAAGAGCTTCCTGTTCTAACCATTCCTTTAGGCCATCAGAAAATAAATTTCCCGCTCCGCAATATCCACCTGTAGCTTCTCAAGGTGGATCTGGAGAATCCCAACGCAGTTCTACTGGAAGCCCTGCCAGTGATGATCAATTGCCAAGTAGTAGTACTCCATGTGGAAAGACCTATTCAGGATCTAGCGGAAGTTACTCTTCGCCAGAGTGATGCAGATCTTCGGAACCATAATTCCTCAATCTTCTGTTCTTTCATTTTTCAACGGAATTGTATTGATCCTTCATTTTAGAAAACCTTAAAAAATTCACAATTGTTCCTCCACTTACGCGTGAATTACAAATGGCAATTGAAAATATGCTCACTATCTTTTTTTTAACATGTATAAGATTTTTTTATAAATGCTGCTTAAAATTATCTACTTTAATTTTAGAAATACCTTGAGTCCAATTTTAACTTTAAATATTTAGAAATGTGTAAAATTTAACTTCTGTAGTCAATGCAATTGAGACGATACATTTGTTGCAAGCATAGTTTAGCGCTAAATATTTTTTTTAGGCAGACATTTCGCATGACGCCTCAATTTTAGATGAAAAGTAATAGAGGCTCTGGGCCAAATTTCAGAATCTATATATATACTACGCTTTTCTGTGTATCCAGTATACAGCTAAACTCATTATGCCCACCTTTTTTTGTGGCAACTCGCATGACCCCAGGGACGGTCAAAAATAAAAAAATTTCCAGAAAGAATTTTTATTTTTATTTTAGAATTGCAACGACGATAACTGAAAATTTCCCGAATATTTGAGTTTTGCATACATATATTTATGAAGAAAACGGGGGGGATTCAAAAGTAACATTAGACGCTAAAAGGGTTACCAAAAGCCTATAAAAACTTAGCATCTATATAATTTTATAAATAAAATTGATCCCGAGTCCTGAGAATAGGTGTTATTAGAAGCAGAACCCCGTGTTTCATATTTGGGATTTGAAACAGTATGCATGATCAGTTTTGATGAGTATTTTGTGTATAATGAAAATGAGGAACTTTATATTTTTATACTTTCTGACAACGATTGCCTAATATTACATTATTTTAAATCAATCTTTAATGACGTTGGGACATTATAGACAGCAATTTCATAGATTAGACATTTTTCTTCATTTCTTTCATCTTCATATTATCCATTGTCTATGAAATGTCTTCTCACGAAGGCCATGTCTTCCTTCTTCCGTGTCAGAGATACAGTGAGAAGTTTTGCAGTTTTTCCTATTTTGTTATGCGGAATTTTAACAATTCACTCGAGCATCTCATGCAACATAAGCACTAAAGAAAAACTTATAAATGGACAGAAAGGTTTTCACAGGCGAAAAAGTTGAGTTTTAAGTTCTTTAAAAAAAATAACTCTTCATAATGATTTTTTAATTGTTTGGTTCTAGCAACGATATAGGGAGCACTGTATTTACATTTCCCTTGTCTTTGAAAATTAGAACAAAGCAGAATTTCGTAAAAAAACAAATTTCCTCTGTCTATAAAATGTCAGCTGTCTATAAAATGTCAGCTGTCTATGAAATGTCTTTTAATGAATTTTCCCAACGCCTCTTTTATAATTGTCCCACACTAATTAAGTGCTCGGCGTTGCCCGTAGAATTAAAAACAAATTTTATTTTGAAAAAAATACGCTTCGCATAGTTTACCCTTCAGGGTAATAGAGGCTTTCCTCAAAAAAATTCAGCCAATTTAGTCAAGTCGTATAAGCCAGCTCTAGCTAACATACATATATACAGGGTGTCCCAATAAATATGGTAATTGAGCATGGCGATTCCGATATCGTCTTTTTAAATAATTCTTTGATTTAGTATAGTTATACGGCTTATACCTGCTGAGAAAGCTGTAATCTGGAGGATTTTCGTCCGCTATGTTTACAATTTGTTTTTTTATGTATAGACTGCATACGGTTGTACTCGTTGTACTTGTTGTACGAGGGATCCCGTCCAGAGTTCCTCAAATAGTAATCACCGCCACCCAAATCTGTTTTGCGGCAAGCGCGCTCCTCAATTGGTAATCTCCACCACCTCAATTAGTAATCACCGTAAAATTTTGTTTTCTGTGATTTGAATTTAATGCACTTTTAACACAATTTTCGACATCTATCGGGGTTTTATGGCATCTGTATTGACTTAAACTAAATTTTCAAATTATTTTCAGATTTGTTTGGTCAACAAAAACTCAGAATCAAGGCACAGTTCATTTTAGCCGAATCTTAGATCCAATTCGCCACTTTAATGACTGCATTTCATGATTGGTGTCAAAATACTAAAAAGGTCGGGCTGCCTGTTTACTAAAAATTATCTCATCGCGCCCAAAGTAATATCAATCTCCATTTAAAAGATATTTTCAAAAAACCTTTACAGTGTTTAGATTTTTGTATTCGCCAACTCGAGTTCAACATCTACAACAAAACTAATTATATGCATAGAAAGAACTTAAAATTTACTAAAAATTATCTCATCGCGCCCAAAGTAATATCAATCTCCATTTAAAAGATATTTTCAAAAAACCTTTACAGTGTTTAGATTTTTGTACTCGCCTACTCGAATTCAACATCTACAACAAAACTAATTATATGCATAGAAAGAACATAAAATTTTGAAAAATTAGTCTCATCACACAAACTACTGAAAATGATGTATTTAGTCCACTAATAATGGGTTAAAGTTTCCTCTCTATATAAGGAGTTTAAAACAACATTCAGAGGAAAATGCCGCAAACATTCTTAAAGCGAAACTTGAAACTAAAAAACGTAATATATTTTCTAGCACTTAGTGTGGCATATTTATTGATTTATTTTCGAAACTAAGAAGCAATAAAGAAAGCTTTAACAATATTGTACACCATAGGGCCATTAAAAGAGGTCAATATGGTCTTATTTATAAGAAATAAACGATTTAATTTTATGCTTTTTTGGGCTGATTACTATTTGAGGTGGTGGAGATTACCAATTGAGGAGCGCGCTTGCCGCAAAACAGATTTGGGTGGCGGTGATTACTATTTGAGGAACTCTGGACTCCCTCCCTCGTTGTACTTAGTAACACAAGAAAATTACAGGAAACCTTCATTGTTCATCTTTCAGAGAGATTACAGAATACTGACACATCATTGAAGTCATTTACTGTTGTTATAGAAATAAACTCTAGCAGACATAATTATAAAATTGCTTATGAAATCAGGTATTACAAGGTTAATTCTTAACAAAGACGATATCAAATTCGTCATGTTTATTTGGACATCCTGTATGTAAGTTTTATTCCTGTTAAATTTGACAACTCTAGCCTATTTTGTCCCGAAATCGTGATAGTTATTTTCTTCATTTTCTTTCACTCATTATTTCAATAATACGATCTAAGTTCACTGTTGTTCTTAGTAGACTTAGATACAGTGTGTGCCACAAAACATGAGGGTTGGTAAATATTTTAGAATGTATTCTTCCATAATTTGTGTAATTGTTTAATACCACGGACAATAATAAATATATTATTAGATAATAGGAGCCATGTTGTCGTAAAATTACTTTCAAAGTAAAATATATTTGAGCAAACGAAATAAACTGCATAAAGCCTTTACTGTCTAATACAGTGTATGGAAGAGGATATTCTAAACTATTTACCAACCGCCATGTTTCGTGGGACACCCTGTTTACAGGGAAACCCACAAAGATAAGACTTTATATTTTTGTTTGGTCTTTAATTTTACGTTTCCACAGTACACTGAGTACTGACTGTAATTGGCAAATTGATTTTTTTTATCTGATCAAAATTCTTAGGAATCAGAGCTGAAAACTTAAGATTGTGATATCCTTAATCCCGATTGGTTAATTAATCTTGAGATTAATAATAAAAGGAAAACAAGCATTGATTAATCTTGAGATTAAGAAAAAGAGTGGATCAAGCAATTAATCCCGATATCCACCATTCAAAAGTTCTCAGCTCCGAGCTGAAAACTTTAGAATGAGATATCCTTTATCCCAATTACTTAATCTGAGTATCCAATGGACACACTTTCGATTTTCTTTTTAAACCGAATTCTTTCTTGGATATAGTAGAGAAAAATCAAAAACCGGTTTTTATAATTTATAGAGTCCCTCCCGTTTCTGTATATATTCTTAAATGGAGCGCAAAATTTCAAATTTATCGGCTTCATTAAGCCTTAATCTCCACCATTAATCTCCAGCTTTCAGCTTTGATTGGGGAACTTGGATATGCGTACTTTGGATTAAAATATAAAAAAGTTGAGTCGGGTCACTTCAAAAAAAGAGAAATTTCTAGGCAACAAAACTCTAAAAGATACAGACAGGCATGACAACTTGCATTTTTTTCTTCTATATTGGGTCAACTTTGAAGTGTTGCAGCACCTAGGGCAATATTTTTACCTACCTCATACTTAGTAAAAGTACATTTTAAATCTAGTTTCTAGAAAGTAATTGGCAAAATTCTCAACGATTTTGTATGAGAGCTTGCAACCTTGATAACTGCAAGCTGGGTTGCCAAGGTACAGGGTTACTCACAAAGGAGAGACTTCATAGACGATTGTACGGAATGTGTTTTCTTTCATTCAGGGTTCCTTGTAGGTCAAAAAAGGTTTATTTCTGTGGTTAATCATTTAGTAAACCACCAAAATACTTTATTGTATGCAGAAAATGAAGCTTTAAATCGTCATATTTTTAGAGTTTTGGGTTGTCTTCATAGTCTCATCCTTTGTAGGTAACCCTGTAGTATCTTTATAATCAAGAAACAAATTAGGTTAGTTCCAATTATTAAAGTCCCAATTTAAAGAATTTGAGCCGCGGCTCAAATATTGTTGGTTCCACTTAAAATTGTATTAAATTTTTCAAAATTTCAGCCGGCGCTCAATTGAAACCGGTTTGGGGGGGATTTGAGACGTGACTTACATTCATTATATTCGGACATCGACGTCGTCGTTTAAATATTTATTGCTTTTTAAATCTTTTTTTCTCCTTTTGGATTAGAATAACACGTACAAATCTTAATCCCACATATTTTCCCCCAGCTTCCTAAATCCTGTACCTGGGAGAAATATATTTAGGCGATTGTATTATTACAATAAAGACGACTTTTTTAATTAAGTTTTGATTTTTTCTAAGTAGAAGTTTAAAAGTTTTAAAAAAATTCTTCATTGTATTGATACGACGATGCAGTGACTGTAACAATCTATTTTCCAAATCAAATCATAAATGCAAATTCATTGTTTTAAAAATTTAAATTTATTCATGAAATATTTAAATTTGTTTCTCTCGGGATATTCTGTTAAACTTTGTGTCGTTCGTGACCCAGTAAAAATACAGGGTTACCAACAAAGGATGAGACTGCAAAGACGACCTAAAAAAAATATGACGATTTGAAGCTTGACGTTTTTGTTTCTACATTCAATCGAGTATTTTGATGGTTTACTAAATGATAAAGCAAAGAAATAATCCAGTATTGGCCTACAAGAAACCAAGAATGCAAGAAAACGTACTAAAGAAACCAAGAATGCAAGAAAACGTACTAAAGAAACGCCTTACAATCGTCTCTGATGTCTCATCCTTTGTGGCTAACCCTGTTTATTTAAAGGGGTCCACTGCACTTTATGTCAGGCGAATTTTTATTTATAAAAATTAAAGGGCAAGTGTACATTTCATAAAAAGGGAGGCTTTTGACATGTTTTAGAGATTTCTCTTTGATTTTTTGCATGGAGCCCTGAATTGGAATCTATTTGTTGAGTCAAAAACAAAAATGGGAAGAGTAGTTCCCCCCAAACTTGTTCGCAATTATCAAACATTTTTTTGAAAAACCTTGTGTTATGGTTCATGTGGGAAACGTCAAACGAAAGTAAATTCGTAAGATTAAAATGTTTTTAATCATTACTCCTCTTATTGAAAAGCTATTGAGAAGAATGAAGATGGTTTGAATTGTTATCTTGTAACCAAATAAATTTCCTGTTCGACAAAACTAGAGGTGCTACGAGGTCACAAAATATGACAAGTAATTGTCACAAGCATTTTACCTTCTCGTCCTGTCTCGTGAATTTTAACCAGGTTCTAAAAAGTTTTCAATTCGACAGATTGATTTGCAACCCTTCAATCTCGAGACTAGGCATACAGCGAATCAGTTTTTTCGCGAAAATTTTTCAAACATTTTTTCGAAACGAATATAAGTATTCGATCGTTTACTAATATTTTGTTCGAAATTCTGAAAAGAATGTTAGGGGTATTTCACAAGCTTGCTGTAAAGAAATATCAAAATGTTTGAATTTCGAAATACTTTGGCTACGTTTGATGTTACGCACAAAATGCGCAAATGCGTTTTTAGATTCAATTAAATATGTTCTACTCGAAGTTTAGAATAGGTTAAAGCCTACTGGTACGCCAAGTATAGGGCTCTGCCTAAAACTGATTATTTAAAGCAAAAACATATCTTTTGATAAAAATTTAAATATGAATACACCCTCTGTACACCCCCCCCCCTCTTTCGCTCGAGTAGGAATACCCATCCCCCCCATACCAGTAAACCCTTTCAATGTCTTGAGTATACATATTATTATAGGCAGAATATTTACATATGGAGGGGGGGGGGGGTATTCTAAAAAGACCCCTATCTCTGAATGAAGTTTTTGAATATGAATATTGGAAATGCATGTTATAATGTATATTCACTTCACATAATGGATTTTACAAACCCCTTTAACACTATTTTTGCAATTGAGAAAATTATAATTAAAACTATTTTTAAATGAAAATGGTTCGTATTTCGTACAAGTTTATATATTTTCTTTAGGAATAACGAGTAATTGAGTTTAACTTCATTTACGAGAAATTATGAGTTTTCCGGATTTTAAACCTATTTGGCAAAAAAATGTATGCTAGTTCCTTAGTCCGAATTTAATGAATTTAAGCCGCGTCNAGGAACATATTTCACAAAAGAAATTTGTCAATAAATCAATGCTAAAATCGATTATTCCGTTTTCATTATTATATTGAATTTCTAATTTTCTTTGAGTTTAATCGCAGATTTCTTCAAATTCTTTAAATGTCGTCTTTTCAATAATAGTTCTAGAAAATCTGCGAACATCTTTGTGAATAACGAGAAACTAGAATAATGAGATAATAGAAACTAATAATTGAACAAGATTACTTATTTTCGATGATAAAATTAATTTTTATTTTCTCAAAATGTTCCTAAACATGACGTCTGTAGTTTATTGTAGAATATTTTTACATTTTATGTCGTCGTTGTAATTAATATATTAAAAATTAATTCTGAAAGCGTATCCACCCCCAAATCAGGAGTTTTGAACGTTGCATTTGCGCTCAAACTCAGGATTTACAGACTCTTAAAAAGTTTAATATGTCTCAAATGAATCCTAAAGAAGTTTTCCACAACACTGCATCCTCAGTTCAACGACCTTACATAGCCGGTCATTCCCTTTAAATAAAAATTAGTTCGTATTCTGAAGTTTGTGGATTTTCTTTAGAAATAACAAGAAATTGAGTTCAACTTCATTTTCGAGAAATTCTGGATTTTAAACCTATTTGGCAAAAAAATGTATCTAGTTCTGTTAAACCTGTACTTGAGTGGAAAATTCTCCCAAGTCCGAATTTGATGAATTTGAGCCGTGTCTCAAATCCGCAAAAACCCGGTTTTATTTGATCGCCGGCTTAAATATTGAAACATTGAATACAATTTTAAGTGAACCAACCATATTTGAGCCGTGTCTCAAATTTCAGCCTCGACGGCTCAAATTCTTTAAATTCGGCCTCTGGAAGATTTGTGCTGTGGAGTGGATTCGGTTCCACAATGTGCTGCTTTTGACATTAATATCAAGTAACCCTTCCAGTACAGTATGGCATGTCCGATTCTTCTTTCTGATTTCTGAATTGAAAAGTATTTATTTCTTGTAACTTCTTTCATTGTCTCGGAATCATTATGTCGGCCTTTATCATTGGGATTTAAAGG
>NW_019398204.1:101831-113319 GCF_000591075.1 Eurytemora carolleeae
CCCCCCCCCCCCCCCCCTCACTTGGCTCCAGTATGATCATGATTGTGGTCCATCTTTTATCAAATCAATAGAAAAAATATCAAGATTTTTCTTAGGCGCTTCGTACATCTTTTTTTAATTGAATTTCTAACTATTTTATTGTTTTCGCCTTCAAGAAAGTCAGTCATCCTTAATCTATCCTCTCAAAAAAAAAACCTGCATATATGTTACTTCTCATGAGTATTACAATACATATACCATTTAAGGTTACACAAAACCTTAGAACCTAAGGAGAATAACAAGAATTATAAAAAGGATTATAGTGGACCATTAGGACTTTTGCAGACTATGAGAGGAAAACAGGGATAAGGACTTCGACAGAAAAACTATTATGGATTACAGACAGACGAAATATATTCAATTTACTGCCAGGAACTACTTACTACTTAAAGGGAACGTTCGCGAAAAATGAAAGGGGATATAGGCTTAATGCAAGCGCTTTTGATCGCTACTAATCTTACTTCTATCTGTTGCATCTATAAGGAGAAAATTGTTAAAAACGACAAATACCGAAGAACGTAGTGGCCATAAAAAATTGAGAAATTTGCAACGTACGACTTAGACCGTAAAAAAATCATTTTAATTTCAAACAAATCATTCAGATATTACAACCTATAGTCATCGATTATCTTTTGCCACATTTGTCTATAGTTGATTTTTCATAATATGTTTTGATTTTGTTTTTTAAAATAATATTTAGCTTACAACTTGTTTTCGAACATTACTGGAAAATATGAAAATGTCGTCTTCATTGCCAAAAATCCTCGAAACAGGAATAAATGTTTTTATAAGTAACTCTCAGATCATAACAATTAAAACCTATTATGAAAAATCAACTATATACAAATGTGGTGAAAGATAATCGATGACTATAGGTTGTAATATCTGAATGATTTGTTTGCAATTAAATAGATTTTTTTACGGTCTAAGTCGCATGTTGCAAATTTCTCAATTTGTATGGACACTACGTTCTTCGGTATGAGTCGTTTTTAACAATTTTCTCTTTATAGATGCAACAGATAGAAATAAGATTAGTAGCGATCAAAAGTGCTTTTTTATCGCATTAAGCCTATACAACACTATATAAGACTGCACAGACCTCTGATTAAGGGACTATATAGTGGACAAATATGAATAGTGGATGAATTTAAAAAAAACTGTTGTAGACTACAAGTGGTGGACACTAGAAGAACAACAATTTGTTGGCGATTTGTGCACATGTTTGATTAATTTACTTATGTCGGTCATTTTAAAGCTGTTGGAAGTATATTTTTTAAACAATATGTTTTTTTACTGCAAATCCTGAAAAACAGCTTTTTTCAAAAACAATTTTAGAAGGGGGGCTAGCCCCCCTGTAACCGCCACCCAAACCCCTAAAAATCAAATTTAGCCCTCCCCCCCTCAAAAAAGTGCTAGTTGCGCTACTGTCTGCAGCTTTCAGTGTTAAAAGTGAAACCGATGAGTAACCAAGTACACATAAAAAATAAACAATAGAAAGTGTTTGATGAATGAATAACCCGGTTATATTCGATCTTATAATATATTCTGGAGTGTATAAAAACAAAACCCATAAAACTGAAAAGTATTGAGGATTTGGAAACCTGTTTCTTCGGCATACAATAAAGCATAGAGTATATATACAATATGTATAGTATCGCCGGTAGGGAGTATAAAAATCCGTAAATGTTGAAAACCATCAGCTGGACCCGACGGAATCTTATTATTATTACATTTTCAGGGGAAACCATGACCTCTTCAGTTTTAAATAAAAAAACGACCAAGGATGCACTGTAAACAGTTAAACTTACATTAAATCATAGTCACCTCTCTTTCTGCAATTTGTCGCCCCTGAAAATTTCCCGAATTCCCCCCCCCCCCCTCATACCCCTGGCAAATTCATGCAGTGGCTATTAATGTTCAATAATTATAGGTTGGATATCTGAAATACGTCCAGGCAGGGGTGGTTTTGAGTAGCCCCCGCCCCCGGCTATCATAATATTCATAACCACCGAAAACAGCCATATATTGATTATTATATTTTAGTGAAATAATATAGGGTTTACTACTTATAGAATTGCAATTTTAAAACGTCTATACACTGTACAATGTACATTACAGGGGGGGGGGGCAGTATTTGCCCTGTTGAAGAACATCTAACTTTTCTCGAAGGAAATCTATTGTACAGGGTGTCCCAAAAAACATAGGAATTCAGTGACGAACTCGATATCGTCTTTGTTATGAATTAGCATTGTAATACCTAATTTCAACAGCCATAATATTATTATGTCTGCTAGAGTTTATTTTATGAAAAGGGTAAAAGACTGCAAAGATGTGTTTATAATGTCTCCGCAAGATGAACAGTGAAGACTGGCAAGTTTACTCTGTTTGTATGCTGCAATTTTCTTTTTTTACTAAGTACAACCGTATGCAGTCAAAACATAAACAAACAAAATGTGAACATAGCAGACGAAACTCCTACAGATTATAGCTTTCCCAGTAGGCTTCACTATACTAAATCAAAGAATTATTTGAAAAGACGATATCGAATTCGTCACTGAATTCCCATGTTTATTGGGACACCCTGCATATATTTGTTTTGATGTAGATGATTGTTGACCCTGTAGTTTTAAAATTCTGCAGTACGAAGTGTACTGCACAGAAAACAAGTTTGAAATCACAATAAAAGCTAATTTTTCTCACTTCTTAAAATCAGTTGATCCAACTCATCCAAGTGTAGAGTTTAGTCTTAGGTCTGAGGTAAATGTTTTTGTTTAGATTAATTCAATCGTTATTTTGTTTCTGTGGTTTGAACATCGTGTTTTTCCTTGTTTTATTCTGCTTAATCATAGTAATTTAAATCTTACTAAAACTGTATCTGAATGAATAAGCTACTGTTTGGTTTACATTAAATCCACGGTGCCTGATGGAGATCCTTATAAGAATATAATCAGTAAGAAATAAAAATCGTTATTTGAAATTGTAAACATTTGTTTATTTTTTTTATTTCTATGATAGTTATGAAAAACAATTGATCCAAATAGTTTTGTTTACTTTCTTTTTTATTTGAATTTTGGACAAATTAATGTTTACTATACAATTACAGAGCGTCCCGAAAATTGTAGTTTATAGCCTTAAACGATTCAATATTATTTGGGAATCCCTACGCAGTAAACATCTTTATTTAGTATGTTGCTACTGTTCTGGATGTTGGGAACGGTCACAGGAAGAATACTCAAGATGAATGCGGTTAGATTTTATACTATTGATTAATTAAAATAACAGACAGGACACTTGATGTTGTCTTTTCGATATTACGGGATTTTTTGTTCTCAATAACCCTGAGGCAGAAACCCAAAGGAGTTACGCACAGTCGGCGTAGAATCACAAGACTGAGAGCCTTTTGAGCTTTTGCCTCACGGTTTTTGTGAACGAAAAACTCCTAAATCTTGAAAATACGACATCTAGTGAGACGACATCTAGTGTTCTATCTGTTATTTTAATTAATCTATGGATTTACCCTTTTTGTTTTTTGATGCTGAAATTTGTTTACCTTAAATATGCCAGCTCTTGGACAACTTCTATCCCTTTTCAATTGTCTACCACAGACAAATTTACATAATGATTTAATTATTTACAAATTGAACCTTTCATTAAGACTAGGAATTAAGTCTTTGCCACAAATCCCTATTTTATATTTTATGTTTTATTTTATTTGCAACCTTTGATGTTTCTAGTAAGGTCTAAGTCATTGGGCTTTAAAGATTAGTAAACCAGAGTTTGTGAGAAAAAAAAACTACGTTTACAGTGGATATCGAAAAAAACTACGTTTACAGTGGATATTGAAAAAATCTACGTTTACAGTGGATATTGAAAAAAACTACGTTTACAGTGGATATTGAAAAAAAACTACGTTTACAGTGGATATTGAAAAAAACTACGTTTACAGTGGATATTGAAAAAAACTACGTTTACAGTGGATATTGAAAAAAAACTACGTTTACAGTGGATATTGAAAAAAACTACGTTTACAGTGGATATTAAAAAAAATACGTTTACAGTGGAAATTGAAAAAAACTACGTTTACAGTGGATATTGAAAAAAGTTTTCTTCCCCCCACTCTACCTATAATGCCATACAGTGGTAAGCGATTATATTTAAACGATGAAGAGGACTTTAGATTTCAATTTTTATACATATCAAGCTTTTTATCCGCATAGATACATCACGCACCTCTGCCCCTTTAGTAAAAGTAAATTCCACCTAAATGGAAGCATAAAGTCTGACCGCGTCAACCTTGTTGCACTGGCTAGTCCTGTCCATAGAGTTAGGTACAGTACAAACTGGGACATGAAAGGTTGACCCGGCTCGGAAATTCATATGTACTACGGCTGCCCGTGACATAAACAAAGATAAATTGTTGATTAAAAAATATTCTCTTTGATTAATCGTAAACTTGTAATTCGAAAAAGCTTGTGAACAATCAACTAAAATAAAAAAGGCTTCTGCATCGTTTCGATAAATCGCCTACCATTGTAATTTTTGAGCTTGACATGTTTTAGCAATTTTTTTTTGGAATTTTTAGGAATTACCAGAGATCATTGATGGATACAATACTATTGAAACCATGAGTATGCATGAGGAGAAACCACCACTACAGTTCAACTATGGACAATCAAGGTCTCATGTTAACAATCGTGTTGTTCCGAGTAGCTTGGTTCCTTACACAGCTAGGCCTAGGCAAATACATAGCAAACCATCCAGGCTGTCTCCATATGCTTCTGAATTCATGCATCAAGGTCATCGGTCCAACAAAAAAGTTGATCAAAGGTAAAATTTTTATTTTTAAGAACCCCCAAATGCAAAGATGACAATGCCCGACTTACAATGGTACCCTTTAGACTTTGATTTGATAAAAAATTGGAAATGTTACATTTTTATAATTTTTCAAGTATTTTCTTGTGGACACGAAAATAAAAATAAAAATAAAAACAAAAGCATGAAGTTCATACTTGATCAGACAAAGCTTTTCAGGGTGTCGTTGTACATTGGGCATTGCTATATTTGTATGGAGGGTCACTTGAAATTACGCTTACAGTTTCTTTAAGTCTTCTCTTAATTTGGATCTCATTGAAGGACTTTAAACAAACACCAACTCGAAGATGGTTCCAACCTTAGATATGAAGATTCGAGCAATATTTATGGATCGTCTGCCATTAGATATGGAGCCTCAGTCGCTCAATATGGTTATTTTCCAACTGTTCAGAGAGATGTGAGTAAGGCAAATAATAATTTTGGCTACGAGGACGCCAGTTACAAGGACACCAGCTACAAGGGGCCCAGCTACAAGGAGATTGATGCCAGCTACAAGAGGCCCAGCTACAAGGAGATTGATGCTAGCTACAAGAGGCCCAGCTATAAGGAGCCCAGCTACAAGGACGCCAGCTATATGGGGCCCAGTTATAAGGAGCCCGGCTACAAGGAGCCCGGCTACAAGGAGCCCGGCTACAAGGAGCCCGGCTACAAGGAGCCCGGCTACAAGGAGCCCAGCTACAAGGAGCCCAGCTACNAGCTACAAGGATCCCAGCTACAAGGATCCCAGCTACAAGGATCCCAGCTACAAGGATCCCAGCTACAAGGATCCCAGCTACAAGGATCCCAGCTACAAGGATCCCAGCTACGAGAAGCCCAGCTACAAGGAGCCCAGCTACAAGGAGATTGATGCCAGCTACAAGGAGCCCAGCTACAAGGAAATTGATGCCAGCTACAAGGAGCCCAGCTACAAGGAAATTGATGCCAGCTACAAGGAGCCCAGCTACATGGAGATTGATGCCAGCTACAAGGATCCCAGCTACAAGGAGATTGATGCCAGCTACAAGGAGCCCAGCTACAAGGAGATTGATGCCAGCTACAAGGATCCTAGCTACAAGGAGATTGATGCCAGCTACAAGGAGCCTAGCTACATGGAGAATGATGCCAGCTACAAGGAGCCTAGCTACATGGATTCCAGTTACAAAGATGCCCCAAAGCCAGATCTTCTTTATCGTCGGGCTGAGGCTGATGGATATTATGGATATGCGGCTAGGTATGAATTTTGATTTACATTAATTTCTAATGTTAAGATGTATATGTTTTTATCTAAATATTCAATTTTTCTATTTTAGAGGCCAACCTAGGTATTCTGCTGAATCTTCCTATAAACCTAGTCCAAGGAAAGTTTCTCATCCAATGGAAGTTACTGGGTATAAAGGATATGCAGCAGATCAAGCTAGTTCTAATTCCTTTGTCATCAAAGATGTTTTTGATAACAAAGATGTCTATATGAGCAAAGATCTGATTACTCCGATTGAATCTAAGACTATGGATTTAATAGCAGTTGACTCTTACAAGGTGATTAACATATATTAACAAAGTAGTATTCTCTATCTCTTTGGATGTCCATTCACAAATCATGAACTCCTTGATTTGTCTCAAATTTTGATTGGGAAACTTGGTAGTATGAGGGAAATGTTATTTACTTAGCTCTAATTCTAGTTTTAGGGGGATATTATTTTTCAAAGCAGGAATTGTTTCAAAACTAGTTATAATAGTTTTTAACTTAAATGATTTTTAGACTTCCCGTCCAGAAGATGCTTGTGTAGACTATCAGTATCATGTTCTGTCTGCTATTGAACTGTTGGATGTTAATAATGCGGTAAGCAGTCTTTCATTTAAATTTTTAGCATTTCCTTTTCGAAATATTTCTATTTTTGGCAGACTTACCTTTTTGGTTTAATTAATCTTTTGTTTAAGCCAATGTATTTTAGTTATGTTTTTCTTTCATAAGGTTGCTTTATTAGAATTATTTCTCCTAGACCTGTAAGGACCAGTACAGGGATTTAAGAACAGGAGTAGCTGATAGAACTCTGTTTGATTATTGTCTTGAATCTATCTTTGTCAAGGTGAGATACTTATTTTGAATGAATAGCTTAGTTGCATATTTTTCTTGTTACTATTGCCAGTGCTGTCAATTTGTTTTTGATATACTTGAAGTTTATTTGTGAGCTAATTTTAAATTTGGCCTTGAACCAACCTATACCGCTCTGCCTTTGCAATACTGTACAATTAATATGTGTACACAGCCCTACAGCTAAAGCCTAATAAGTTAATTTCTGTGAGTCTGATTTTTGTACCCTGGACAATCTCAAAAAAGGTGTATAATTTAAGAGTTATGTGTGATTGTACATCAGTCCGATGAGAGCAAACACAATCTTACCAGTGCTATGAAGGGTAGTAGCTCTAGACCTTTTCAATGTAACAAAGCTTTTTTCAAAATATATTTTAGGACGAGGTGCAGGGTATTCTCCAGAAGGGAAGAGATCGTAGCGGAAAGTTCTTTGGCACAAATGGAGGTTGGTTAATTTAACAAGCTATATACTCTCTCATAACTTCGGGAACTTTGATTAAGGGTTGAAATTTTCTCGATTTTAGATTAAGGGTTATAATGTGATCTGAAATTTTGATGTGGATGTTTGATAAAAGGTTAAATTTGGATTTGAGCTGGATTTTGGATTTAAGGTTAAATTTTTGGATTTTGGAATAAATTTTATCTGGATTTTGGATTTAGGGTTTAATTTTATCTGGAGTTTGGATTTTGGGCTAAATTTTATCCTGGATTTTGGGTTAAATTTTATCTGGATTTTGGTTTGAGTGTTATTTTATCTTGATTTTGGATTTAGGTTAAATTTTATCTGGATTTTGTTTGATTTTTAATCTTTATTTGATTTTTTTGGCTGACTTTTGATCAGCATTTTGATTTAGGGTTGAATTTTGATCTGAATTTTGGATCTTGGTTTGGCGATGGTCACAACAACAACAAGAACAATGGTTTGAAGGAGGATGAATGGTTTGGTATGTGTTACCCTTTTTTATCGCGCTCCTCTTGGATTTTCTTATAATAATAATTTTTTTTTTTTAATTAAGATGAAAGTTTCCTTTTTTAACTTTTAAATGCATGCATAATTCAGAATAATTTTGTTCTAAATTCTGTGAAATTTGTTTAAATTTGTCATTCCGAAAAAATGTTTTCTATAAACTATAACTTATAATAAATGTTAAGTATTGTAAAATTAAAGAAAATGTCAGTCTGCTTTAAAATGGCTGAATTTCACTCTTTAATTTACTGTAGACGACTGGAACAATGACAGTTGGTGCACGCCAAGAGAGTTCTGTAGGAACTGCAGCAGGCGTGGAACTTGTTGCAAGTAGGTTTTTTTTTCTTTGCATTTCTTCTATTTAGAAGGTACAGAGACCGTTTGTATAATATAAAGGAGGTATTGTGACCGTCTGTATAATATTTATCCTATCTAGGAGGTATTGTGACCATTTGTATAATATTTATCCTATCTAGGAGGTATTGTGACCGTCTGTATAATATTTATCCTATCTAGGAGGTATTGTGACCATCTGTATAATATTTATCCTATCTAGGAGGTATTGTGACCGTCTGTATAATATTTATCCTATCTAGGAGGTATTGTGACCGTCTGTATAATATTTATCCTATCTAGGAGGTATTGTGACCATTTGTATAATATTTCTCCTATCTAGGAGGTATTGTGACCGTTTGTATAATATTTATCCTATCTAGGAGGTATTGTGACCATCTGTATAATATTTATCCTATCTAGGAGGTATTGTGACCGTCTGTATAATATTTATCCTATCTAGGAGGTATTGTGACCGTCTTTACTATGAGGGAGATCAGGATGACTACCCCTGCAGCAGGAGATATTGCGGTAAAAATGGATCCAGCAGCCAGTGCAGGTACAGTTCACTCATAACCAGTAAAACCTGGATTTAAAGGGACTGTAAGCGTAATTTCAAGTGACCCTCCATGCAAAGATGATAATTTCCGATTTGCAATGGTACTCTTGAAACCTAAATCTGATTTAAAAATCCGTTATTTGACTCGGAAAGTATTTATTTCTCTCTTGCAATTCACTTTCGCAGAGAAATTGCATATAAAAATAAAAAAATTAAAGAAAATAAAACATTGTCTGATTAAGTATGAATTGGATATCAAAGCTTTTAAATCTTAACTAATTGGGTACATAAGTAAGTAACGAAAGACGTAGTTGAACTATGAACAACGTAGGCTTAAGTTAAATCGGCGCACAAGAGACAACTTGGCTTAAGTGGTTTAACCACTTCTTGCTATTTATCAAATCTGGTCTTTTATGATTTTTATCGGTTAAGATGTATATTAAGTCATATGCATATTAGCCGATACAAATTACAAAATTTTAAAAATTTTTTATCGCAAAAATCACAGGCGTGTATGTTAAGTGAATTTTAATTCCGGTTTTCATATTTTAAGCTCATTATTATTTCTTTCGGTTTAATTGTTTTTTTTATGAATCTGTCTAGGATGAATAATGCATATTGTTTAATGTTACATTTGACCTAGAATACTCCTAATTCAACACACATGCATCAGACATTTAATGTCTTTAAAATAAGGGAAAATTTATGTTTTGTATCCGGAGAATTTCCTGTTGCAACTTTTTTGAGATTAAAATTATCTGTAATGGAATCTGTCTCAGTTTACCTCTTTGATTTTTTGGCGAAATTGTTTGCGAATATTTTAACCTAATTCTTTACTTCAAATTGCCCTTCTCTCCATACAGCTCTCGTCGAAATTTTTAGACAAGGTTTTAGGCGCAATTTTTCGTTAAATGTTTTGAAATCCGTTAAAGTGTAGTCTTTAATAAATTACATTATTTTTCAAAAATAAGCGAATACTATTGGGAATGCAATGTTAGTCATAGGGGGTATTGATCCCTTACTTTCAATTCTTAATTGTTAAATCTCTATGTAAGTATGTATATTTTGGATACATGTAACATGGGTTATAAGTTCATTTCGCTTTTTGTTGGTAGTTTTTGAACATCTAAATTTTAATATTTTTGAACTTTATTTTACAATTTTACATTTATTTCAATAATTCAATTGTTTTAATGAGGTTAAGTGTATGTTTTGTATATACACTGCATGCATATATAGTATATATATTATATAAATCTATCCTTTTATAGTGTAGTAATCGTTTCAACTTTAACAGGGTATATCTCTTCTGCATATTTATTCAGGGGTTGATCATAACAATAATCAATTTTTAGAAAAACTTAAATTTAGTAAATAAGGAGGGGGTGAGAATTTTTTTCTTTCCAGAGAAAGTATATTTTCCCTAAATCTGATATAGGTCCAAAAGTTCGGTAGTGAAATATGGCTCGATGGCTTTAACTCAGAGATAGGAAATTTCAGGGGTTGGGGTGGGGATGCGAGGGGAGGGCTGGGTGAGGGGGTCATTGTCCCAAACTTTAGAATGGTGGATATCGAGATCAATGCTTGATCCTCTCTTTTTGCTAATATCAGGGCTAATTAATTTCTAGAGATAAGAGATGCATTTTTTAACCTTTAAAAACCGGTTTTTAATTTTCCCGCATTTTTGGTGACATATCAATGGGACTAATGATCGATTAAACGAACGTAAGTTTTGGATTAATGTTTATTAAGATTAATGTTCAAAAGGACTTAAGTCCTGAAACATGATACAAATTTTTGTTTAATAATTCATATTAAACCTATTCCCGCTGGGGGGGGGGGTCAATTTGACCCCCCCTATGTATTTTTTTTAAATAACTAAAAAAGTATTGGTTTGAGGCTGTTGAAATTTTCTGACTTTTCCTACATACCCAAAGCCTTTCCTTTAGGCCTAAAACCGGGCTTTTATACTAACTGCCTGAGTCCTCAGGCACACTGCCTGAATGACTGCTTTTTCCTGTAACAAACTAAATCTTTGTTTTGACCCACTTCTACTTGTCAGATTTTGATAAAATTTAGCTTTTGGAACGCCTTTTTTTGCAAACATTTTTCTATATAACTGGATTTTGCGATAAAGAATTCAATTTTTGCAAATTTGCAATTAATTGCATATTCTTAAAGTAGAGCACAAGAGCTTTCCAATGATGTATCATTTGTCATAATTGGACATCAAACATGGGATTTAGAGGGGGGGTCAAATTGACCCCCCCCCCCCCAGCATATCCTGGTTTTCAAGTACCCCAGCAGAGATAGGGTTAATGAGTGCAGTGTAGCTTTTTATATTCAATGTTCAATGTTCAATTCCAATGAAAATAAATAGTTCGGCGTTGATGGCTTGCTATACGGATGTAAGACAGAATTAAATTGGATTTTAGCTAATCCGTAAATTTGAGTTCAAGATTAGCAAAAGCATAACTTTTTAATCCAATTTTTTATTTCTTAATAAAAGCTAAACAATGTTTATTTATTTGAATAGAACTACACTTAAGAATAATCGCCCTGAATTTCTAGTTTAATCTAATATTACTAATGTTGAATAAACTATATTGTATTAAGATTATTATATATATATATATATATATACTCA
>NW_019398205.1:0-9027 GCF_000591075.1 Eurytemora carolleeae
TTTCAATCAGTGCCAGACTTTACTGCAAAACCTGTAGATTTTCCAAATGCATTGAGGTTGGAATGAAACCGGAGCAAGTAGACAAAACAAAAAAAGCAATTGCTGCTTATTTTGCTGAACAGGAAAAGAATTCTAAAAAAACTGAAGAATTGGTGACATCTACAGTTACTCTCAATGATAATATAACAGTAGAAAAAGTTTTTGAGGTTGAATTGATCCCGGAAAGTCAAGATGATACCCATCCGCTGTTCTTTGACCCCAAAACAAGTAAAAAATTTGGTTCTGATGAAGCAAGCATGTTTCAGAAGGATCCCAAAATGTTCCAAATAACCAGAAACGACCAACTCAACCCAGAAGATATCCATTTCTTCAGTGGCCTTGTGACCAGCTGGAGAAAGCTTCTGCTCAAAACTTACTTAGATGGAATGTCTCACAACACTGTGCATGAAGAACTTGAACGGTATCATAATCAATCTCTTGATGCTCGAACACTGACATTTGATACAGCCTTAGATTGTACTTTGGTTGATATATCAGTTGACAATATTTTCAATGCTTGTTTAACAGATCTCCCAGGTCTCAATCCCGCTATGCAAGCAAAGTTACGTACATTGCACCAGTGCTTTGGTGTATTCTTTTCTTCTGCTAATAAAGGATTAACATGTCGACAATTTTTAGCAATTTATGGATATAATGTGGAGTCCTATCCGTTCAGTGCAGTTGTTTCAGTTTACATGCAAGATGCCAAAATGGTTGACTATTTAAAAAGTGACATGTTTAAGTCCCCATGGGCTGAAAGTCTTGAAGTGGAAGAGTTCTTTATGAAGATCTGCAACACATTAAAAAGCTTTCTGTCTGATCCTGTTCTGAATCTTTGCTTTTTTAACCTGCTATTATGTAACTTAGTTGATAAATTGGGCAGCTCCCACAATTTTCTTCCAGGTATATAAATCACAGAGTAGGGTTATGTCATTAATATCTCTTCCTTATGATAACTTTTCAACAACTTTTTGACAACAGTAATTATATTTTTGAAAAATTTTATCTTTATTTTTGCAATTTATACCACAAGATTAAAAGATATAATTATCTGTATTAAATGTATAATCATCACATATTTCAGGAAAGCTGAAGATGATCTTGTATAAAGAAATGTTGAGGAAGAGCCAAGACTCCAATCTTACCAATCATAGATTCACCCAGCTAATCTCAACAGTACATGATGTAGAGGAGTGTGTAAGGATTCTAGAGAGAGCTACCCTCATCAAGGAAACAAAAATCGATTTACAGGATATTGATGTAGCACCTTTGGAAAACTTCTCATAGAGTGATGGATGTCAGTTTGTTGTTGATATGAAGATTTAGTGAACATTATGAATATGCATTCAGGGGTTATATATATTAACTCAAAGTACAAAAAACATAATAGTCTAGCCTTTATAAATGACAAAAAAAAGCTGATAAGGAAAATTTCCTTTTTGAAAGAACAATTATTCTTGATCGTTTTTAAAACAACCTAATTTGGATGTAACAGTGTAAACATTAATGGATGCCACTCATTAAATTTTGATATTATTTTAGATTAAATTTCTAAGAAAAACTCTTTATTGCCATAACAAGTCAGAAAATTTTTGCATAAGAAATTTGCGCATTATTTTTTTTCTCAAAATTTTTGCATTTTTTGCGAAATTTTTGAATTTCCTTGTTTGCTAAAATTTCGCATTTTTTCATGAAACAGATTGAAGCTTAATTTCGCAAAAAAAAACAAAATTTTTCGCCATTTAGTTATTTCATATTTAAAAGGTGCACAATTGCTGTAATTCTGCAGTGCACCCATTCCAATATTTTCTGCCTATAAATGTATAAATGAAAAAAACAGATAAGAAAACTTTTTCCCTTTTTTACAGAAAAAATATGAACAATCATTTTTAAACAATCGAATGTGGTTGTAACAGGTTAAACACCAGCGACTGCAACTTATTCAATTGTGATAAAATATTAAATTAAATTCGAATGAAAAACTCTATATTGCCTGAATGATTAAGTAGGCTAAAGTTTGTAATAAATCCCTTATTATGTTTTCATCCAATTTACAAAAAAATCCGGAGAACTGTGCAGGCTATCTTATACACTCTTGCACTACATACTTTGCACTGTACACTATACTTTATTATCTTTACTCCACACTTCCACAATCTATACTCTAGGCTCTACACTCTACATTCTACATTTATTTACTACATACTTTAAACTATACTTTATAAACTCTATACTCCACACTTTACACTCTACACTCCACCCTTTACACTAAAAACTCCTCACTCTATACACTCTTGCATTACATACTTTACACTCTATACTCGCCACAATTTTCACTTTACACTCCACATTCTGCTCTCATTTACAAAATACTTTACATACTACACTATATACCCTACACTTTACATACTACACTATATACCCTACACTTTACACTCTACACTCCACACTTTACACTCTACACTCTACCTTCATGCATTACATACTTTACACTCTACACTCCACACTTTACACTACACTCTACACTTTACAATTTACATCTTACGCTCTACTATCTACACTCAAGTTATTACAACTCTGAAATCTAAACCCTACACTCTTAACTGGACAGTGTACACTCAATCATACTCTCTTTATATATCACTATGTATATGTTTTTCTAACTGTGAATAGAATTATCTATCTGGATATCCAAACAAATAATAATGATTAAAAAGCTTGTAATATTAATTGATGAAAGTCATTATACAGATATATTATATACTTGATTTAAACTAAATCTAAATATATATGTATGTTTAAATTCACAATTTTAGCATTAAATTTGTGTGTCTCACATTAGCAAAGCAAAGGAAAAATGGGAATTTTAATTTGTTTCATTTCATTATAAATATAAAGCATTTGATTTTGTTGACAAACTTAAAAGGAGTGTTAGTGAAAAATTAAAAAATTCCTTAAAATAAAATAATATATGAATTCCAAAATAGTAAAATATGTTAAAATCATACTGTTTTTTTTAATAAATGATAACTTTGGATGGCGATTATTTGGCCGCTAGGTGTCTCTAGCTCTTAAAATTTTAGTGATTTAAATTGGGGAGATACACCTAGCTGTAAAAAAATCATTATTTGAAACACAACATTTATAAAAAAATATGAATTACAATATTTAATTACATTTAGATTATCTAAACTTTCTAGAATTTATTATTTGTATTGAATGGAACTTTTTTTTGGATACAGCTGCGCCATTTTTGTCAAGAATGAGATTACCAATTTAGAAGTGTGATTTAAGGGTTCAGTATTTTAAAGAAATCTCAATATGTTCAGCTTGAAGATTTTCACTTTACAGTCCTGAAGTTTATCTTAAAAGAGGCAGAATCCCCTAAAAATGGTTGCGTTGTGCCTTTGTCATAGATAAACCAGAGATAAGAGAGTTTGATTAACACTTATAATATGCCATATTTACCACAGCATGTTATATTTTAAAAATATAACATTCATATTCATAAACGTTTTGTTTAATGTTTAAAATTGAAGTATTTCTTTAAAAGTTGTAAAACCTAACCCCTGAATGCAACAAATGGCTGTGAGATGTCAGTCAAAAAACATTACATGGAACTGTAGCATGGCGTGCCGGGACACTATAGGCCTGCTCAATCTATCCAGGTAGATTGGTAATGTACAAGCTGTACACTAGGAATTGTACTTCCCACTGATTCTATCTAATAAGTCAAGCAATATAATTTAGACCATGGGTACTGGAATAGGGAAAGATAGTCTTACAATTCTAGTAATTCTAGCTTCTGTACCTTGCCTTCGTCCTTACCCGGTACAGGACACAGAGGATAGGGCACTGGTCCTAGAACTGTCTTGGAATAATATCTGATGTAGGCGAGTACAGGCATAATTGTGTTTGGCATTTCTTAGGCGGACTGGGAATTCTCCACCAATAGTTTTAATCAGTGATGTCAGGCACGTACAGATCTTTTCATACTGTATCGACCTTTCATTTGTGCACAAGCCTAGTTGCGATACCCTCTTCCAGTTCCCATGATTTAGACCTCAAATTAAACAATTGTTTAAAATATCTGACGAAACACATATTACACAAATTGAGATCACTCCATTCCTTTTTAAACTTTTGTATCATAGTTCCCGAAAAATCATTCACAACACAACTGAGCAATAATGCATGGTTATTGTATAAAGTTTTGAATTGAACTAAATTTTTAATAACAAATATCGTACTGCAGTGCATCACTCAAAGGCTTGTTTTAAACATCAATATGGTGGCTTAAACGTACTCTATACTTCCTACCGAACTATAGCTAGACCCGATTTCTCAAATGTTACCGTACAATTTATATACCTAATTTAGTTTACATTGAATCCCCTCCTCATCCCCCTTGATATCTATCTAATTTTGCATGGTGAATTAAACAGTTCCATGTTTATCAAAAGTGAGCTAAATTTAAATTTAAATTTGTACATATTTTTCGGGGAAAAAACTTACCCAGACGCAGTGTTAGATCCTCCAATATAGATTTCTTCTTGGTATAAAACACATCCCAGTGCAATCCTTAACAATTTAATAAAACATTTTTTTTTTCATTTTCATTTGCTGAGTAAATTAATATTACTATGATTATAATGTATTCATTCTGATCTTAACAAGTCCTATGTATTACTATTACTATTGTTACTTTGAACACTTACATAGTTTAAATTAACACTTCAGTTTTCAAAATTTATTATAATTAATCTTATTTTTCTATTTGTTTATTGTTAAATTAGTAGTAAATTGTAGTATGATTAGCTATATGCAGGTCAGGTGTTATAAATAGCAATTTTAATATAGGAAAAAATATAATTAATGTTTGCAAAATAAATTTTCAATATATATATTTTTAAAAAGTAATCTTCATCACCTTCCATTTATAAAGCTTGGTAGAGTTTCAACCAATTTTCCATTTATGTCATATTTCTCAACCATTTTTTGACGAGAATTACAATCATACAATCATACAATCATTTCTGTACCACTAAATCAGTTTTCCTTTAATAAAATTTTGAAACCCTAACCCAACCTAAACCATGAATGTTAGAGGACTAAATTTGTTAGTGAACTGCAATGCAATAATGCTGTGTGCATTATTTCTAGAGGCAGTTTACAACAATCATTTGCTTTTGCATGTTACCTTATTCCAACAGCACAGTGTCTACTTGTTCCACGACTTATTTTTGATCCAAGTCTTGTCCAGGTTTTACCATCAAAGCGCTCAATAGTATCCATACTTTAAAGTAAAAAAAGATTACTGACAAGCTGGTCTTTGTATATTATAATACGGGGTTTTACAAAATTTTAAAGTGTGGCAGTCGCAATTTACATGTGGTGGTACCATAACAAACATTGGACACAAAAACGTCATACAGTACAAATGTCGGACTGTACAAAAGTCAGACTGGTAAAAATGTCAAACTGCTACAAATGGAGGACAGATGCAAACCTTGGACTGGTACTATGTTGGAACAATGTCGGATTGGTACAAACTTTGGACTGGTACAAACGTCAGACTGGTACCAACGTCGGACTGGTGCAAACGTTGGACTGGTACAAACGTTGGACTGGTACAGAGGTCAGAATGGTACAAACCTTGGACTCGTACAGACATAAGACTGGTACAAACGTCAGATTGGTACAAATGTATATTTATTGAGCTGTCCAGTGTTTGTAACTATTTGTCTCTAAACTGAAAATGTTTTAACTATGGCTTTATGTATAGCAAACAAGCTAGGAACATATCTAGTATTTGACTCTCCAACGACCTCTAACACCTCTAATGACCTAAAATGACCTCCAAAATGAAAATGTTTAAACTATGGCTTTATGTATATTGAATATCAAACAAAAGCTAGGAACTCAGAGAATATAGTAGCAGCAACAAATCTAGCGTTTGACCCTCTAATTATATCTAATAAACTCTAATGACCTGAAATGATCTCCAAAATGTAATGTTTTAATTATGGCTTTATGCATGTCAAGGGGATACAGTGGCAGCAACAAATCCAATCTTTGAACTTCTAGTGGCCTCCAAATTGAAAATGGTTTACTATGGCTTTATATCAATCAAAAGATAGGAACCCAGACAATTTAGTAGTGGTGTCATGATTGATCTAATTGGATTACTTTAAGCAATAAAACATATTTATTTGTTACATATGTTACTAGTGTTATAATTATTGTTAGACTATTTGATTTATTTATTTTAATATTTTCACAGAATCCTCCATTTATTTTGACAAATTTAAATACACATTTACAAAAGGAAATAGGTTTAAAATTTTAGAATATGAGTTAAGTTCATTTTCAAAGATGATTTACATGTTGCTCAACAATGAGAACTAAAATAATGATAAATAATATTTTTGATAATTAACTAAAAAGGGAAGAAAATGTTTGAATATTTTTTCTTGACCCTATTCATGTAACAACATCACCCAGCTTCTACTTTCTTTAATGCTACTTTATTACCTTGGTTCCTAGCTTTTGCTTGATATGCATAAAGCCAAATTCAAAACATTTTCTATTTGTTGATGTCATTAGAGCTCATTAGAGGTCGTTAGAGGTCATTAGAGGGTCAAACACTAGATTTGTTGCTGCTACTGTATTCCTTGGGTTCCTAGCTTTTGCTTGATATGCATAAAGCCAAATTCAAAACATTTTCTATTTGTTGAGGTCATTAGAGCTCATTAGAGGTCGTTAGAGGTCATTAGAGGGTCAAACACTAGATTTGTTGCTGCTACTGTACTCCTTGGGTTCCTAGCTTTTTTTGATATGCATAAAGCCAAATTCAAAACATTTTCTATTTGTTGAGGTCATTAGAGGTCATTAGAGGGTCAAACACTAGATTTGTAGCTGCTACTGTATTCCTTGGGTTCCTAGCTTTTGTTTGGTATGCATAAAGCCAAACATTTTCTATTTGTTGAGGTAATTAGAGGTTATTAGAGGTCATTAGAGGTCATTAAAATTTAATTCAATTTTATTTTTGGAAATTCAAACACTAATTAGGCGTGCAGCCAAAAAATTGGAAGATTTGAATGAAAAATAAAGGCAGGGACCCCCCCCCCTCTCATAAAAACAGGACATCTCCTTCTTCGATCCCCTTTTAGTTCAAATGCACCAGAAAACTGCAATTGAAAAAAAATTGAAATTGTTAAAATATTTTTGACAACAAATTTTTCTTCTTAGAATCAAAATTAAAGAAGCTACGAGGTCACGAAAATGTACCAGTAAAGTTGCACAAATTTGACCGTCTCCTTCTGTTCACAGTGAAAATAAAGTTAACTTTTAATAATCTATGATTTCTAAACTTTTGTTAAACTAGTAGTTCAATACAGTTAAGTTTATAGGCTATGATTGTTCATATGGGTTTCCAGCAAAATAAGTAAGTTTTGTTATAAAAATTTAGCATTTTTCGCGAAATATTTTTTTGCTGAAAAGTGAAAATTACGCTTTTTTAGCAAAATTGACAAATATTATTTTTTATTTTTCGCAAATAAGTTTGAGAAAAACAAAAGAAAATTTGCGCGAAATAATATTTATGGATAAAATTTTATAAATGTTGATATTTTGATATTTGAGATGGAAACAATGTTCCAACAAGAGAGAGAATGTTTTAAAGATTGTTAAGGCTGACAAGTATTGAACCTTGTGTACTATATTGCTTCCTTAATTTCACAATAACATTCACTACGGGGTAAATGCTTAAAATTGGATAGAAATTGTTGCCAAACTTTTGTTTCTAAAGGAGGCAATACAAAATTTTAGAAAAGTGTAAACTTTGATTTGAGAACATATTAAAAATATAATATGAATATAAATATTTATATTTTTTTGAAACTTAAAACTTCAATTTTAACAATAAAAGGTCTTTAAACTGAGTCATTGGACGAGTTAATATTTTATCCTAGCCGCGGTGCTCGGCACCCTAGCCTGTCTAAGCCGCGGTGCTCGGCCTCCTAGCCTTTCCAAGTCACAGCGCAATAAATAATAATAATTTTGCATATATCTAGGGCTACATAAATATACAAAGGAGTTGGTTTGGTAAAACCAAAGTCGATGTTGTCTAAAAATTTGATAAATAACTTTCATATGTTCTCTAGATTTCGATGGTCTAAACTCTGATTGCCAATTAAAACGATTTTTTGTCGAATATAGGAGATTATTTGTCGCTTATTTGGCAGTTATCTAACTTACGCGACCAAATAAGCGATTTTTTATCATGAAATTTTGAGTGAACAGTCCCTCCTAAACCCCCATCTTTCACTTGTATGCATACTTCTCTATAACTCTGCTAAATCTGCTAGATCTGCCAACTATTCAAGGAATCACAAATTTTGTGGTTCTCAAATAAAAGAGCATGATTTACTTCTCTTTTAACGGAGGGGGAGAACCTGTCTTGCCCCCCCCCCTCACACATATATGTGTAGACTGTTTTTCCCTGGGATTCTATTGTCATTTTTGTGTCTGAATAAGAGTAAAAATGATTCATTCAACATATAATAATGTTTATGATTATTTTTATACTCTCAATATATTTATATAATTAGTTTCGTAGAAACGTAATGTACATGAGTCACGGAAGTTCGTAGTAAGATTTTGACTCCACTGGAGACCACCGGAGGGAATTCTTTTTCACTGGAGGGGTTTGAAAAAATGCTTTTTACAATTCAAAACTTTACGCAGGGTGAATTACATTCCACTGGAGGGATTCAGGTGTCCTTCCTGGGGGGTTATAATTCCACTGGAGGGATTCAGTTATCCTTCCTAGGAGTTTATAATTCCACTGGAGGGATTCAGATATCTTTCCTAAGGGTTTATACTTCCACTAGAGGGATTCAGATATCCTTCCTGGGGGTTTATAATTCCACTGGAGGGATTCAGTTATCCTTCCAAGGGGTTTATAATTCCACTGGAGGGATTCAG
>NW_019398205.1:9673-23338 GCF_000591075.1 Eurytemora carolleeae
CAGTGGAATTATAACCCCCCTGGAATTATATCTGAATCCCTCCAGTGGAATGTAAATCACCCTGCGTAAAGTTTTAAATTGTAAAAAGCATTTTTTTAAACCCCTCCAGTGAAAATAAAATCCCTCCGGTGGTCTCCAGTAGAATCGAAATCTTACTACGAACTTCTTTGAGTCAATGTACATTGACATTATTATAATTACAAAAGAAAAAACAACAATTGCACTTTATTGATGAAAAAAAAAACCGTAAATTGATTAAATTCAAGTTTAAGTTACTTTCCTCTGAAACTCCTAATTTCTAAAATCATAATTATATAACTTATTAAGTTCTTGATTTGAAACCAATCTAAGTTATATGCATTGAGACAGCTATCAATAACAGAGGAAATCAAAGGCAAAATATATGCATTCCTTATTATTGATAAATATGTAAAAAAAACCTAATTTTTAAAAAACAATTTTTAATCAGATAACTCAAAAAATTGATAGAATGCTTAAAGTTCTTGATTTTTCCAATTGAAGACCGAGGAATTGAAAATTGGCCACACACTCTGAATATTTTTGCAACCCAATGTCGTAGAACTTAGATAATTCAAACTACAATAAATGATCTAAGTTGTAAATATAAAAGGTTTACACCATCAGGTATAGTGATCAAGAAAATTTGAGTTTGAGGCAAGATCTCAATTCCTTTTGTCAAAAACAAAACATATTTTTTATGTTTAGGATAGGCTAAAATACAGTCATATGACTGGTACATTTTATAAAATTTCAAATTGAAAAAAATATATTCATCCCTCAAACCATCCTCTGTGTCTCCCATCCTTTAAACCTACAAACAATCATTTCCTTTTGAAATTTTTGAATAATTTTCCATAAATTATGGGAAGGTATGTAGGGTAGAGATTCAAAGCACATCTACATGCTTGGAATTCAAGAATTATATTTCCATGGGTTGAATTGAAAATCTAGAATATTGAGTTCATTGATATTAAAGCCAGTTTTATTATATCCATGAATCTCTTTTTAAGTGATTTAATTCATTTAACATTTTCTAGAATTGACCTTTTTCCATGGTTAGAGACATTTTTTTTTAAAAATCAAAATCAAAGTTTTCAGATTGATAAAGCAGTATTAGAATGTATTTTTTGAACCTGCCTCTCAGTCAAGAATATCAAATAACAAGTGTGGAAATAAAAGTTTAATTAATCTTTTATTCTGGCTGATTGGAGGGGGGGGGGGGGGGGGGGATTCCACCTCTATCCCCTGTGTTTTTATACAACTTTTCTAAAGAATTATAAAAAAAAAATATACAATTTAATCAATGAAATGTTTGTGAACTAGTTACTAAACGGATGGAGAACGTCTCATCTATGAGATATTGCTATTACGACTGTGTGACCTTGTAAACTCTGTTTATTCTTGGTGCAATGCAATAAGTATGAGAAAACCCAGAACATCGGAAGAATCGAAAAAATTTATAAAATGTCGTCTTGACAATTTTTCTATGTTTTTTTTACTACTATACCTTAATCTCAGTAATAAATAGCCATGTTTTATATGCGGAAACAGTTTTAAGAGCTCCATATAATTATTCAATATTTATTTTGACGTTGTATATGTCGGGATGCATGTATTGGACAGAAGAATTTTGTTATTTTGAATTCCCCAGGGACTACTATAATTAATTGAAGAGAAGGATTCAAGTAAACCAAACCAACAACAAAATTCAACAACATTTCTATAAAAGTAAGAAATTTAATTTTATTATTACAGAAACAAAAAACAAACATTTTAAAATCGTATTTTCTAAAAAAAAAAACATTTTTTCTCAAAAAATCTTCATTTTATTTATTATTTAGTAAATGCTGTAAGGAGAATGTGTAAACTTTGATGTATAAAAATAAAAACCTCCATTTTGGAAAAGTTATCAATCACATTGGTGAATGCTTATCAGTTATACTTTGGCAACTGAGGGAAAAAAAGTTTCTGAGCAAACTTCAAATATTTTTTCAATATATTTTTAATACAAATGTTAATAGAATAATTAAGCTAAATAAATTAAGTAGATAGATATGAATTTATAAATATGGGACAATATAAATTTTATTCTTCAAAAAATACCAACACGAATTAAAAAATTGTTCAACTAAACTTACAAAAAAAAACATCATGAATTTTTTTTTGATTTAAAAAAAACTGAGTCAGCGCAAGCACTTTTAAAAATTAACAATACTAAGGTAGGTCGATTTTTCATTTTTTCGAAATATGTCGATATGGGTGTCTAAAGTAAGAACAGAATTTCTTAGACAAATTTCTTTTTATTCATTTCCCACTACTTGGAATTTTCTTTCGTCTGAATTTTAAAAAATAGCTCAAAAATCCATTTTTAAACAATCTTTAATAGCCAAACTTCTCAATAATCTTAAAGCTTTTCAATGTGAAAAACTATTTTGAAATTCTTGCTCCTCCCTTTAACTCATATTTATTTTTATGTGTTTCACCCCGAGAAAGAAGGTACCTGACCTCTCCTTGACGGATTCCTGTACTTTTATGAACTGTATCCTCTCCAGTAGTTCCAGCTCCCTCCATCCCATGAGCAGCTTGATATCCAGCATCACCTCTTCAAGTCACCATTTTTGCAAAAACTGACTCTCCAGTGGGAGGCTGCGTGTTAAACAGCCCCTGGATATCAATGCCTCCCCGTTTCAAGTTTTCATAAATATGCTTTAAAAATATTTTATTCTATATATGTATCGTATGCTATAACAAAAATATATATTTGAAAGTTGCTCCGCTAACCTTTTGGAGGACTCTGGCAAATATCCGCTTAATAATAAGTTCTTGGCCTATAACATATTCAATTTTTGACCGATATTTATTGTTTCAATTCAGTGTTTCAGGTACCCATATCGACATATTTTAAAAATAAAATTATTTTTGCTTGCACTAGTGATTCAATATTTACAAAACGTGACGCACTGCATGAATTCGAAAGTGAGAAAAACAAATTTTACATTTTGTTTTTGCTTTTTTATTTTATCAATCATTAAGACACTTTCTGAAAGGATCTGAACATCTGAACTATACGGTATGAATTTGACACAGTTTTATATCAATTTCTTGAGACAGGAACATCAGATAGAACTCTCATGGGTCTCGATCAACTCCTGTACTGTACGTTTAAGAAAAACAATATCTACCTAATTGCTGCTCAGATTTACATCCCCTTAAAGAGACAGTAAGCATAATTTTAAATTTGCAAATGATGCAAATGATGCAAATGATGATCCCATCCCTGATTCACAACAGTACCCTTGAAATCGTTATCTGATCAATAATGTGTTTATTTCTAATAGTTCCAACATGTTTTGCAGTAGAAATGAGCAAGTCACTTTTGTAGAGAACCCCCGTTTGAAAATAAACAATTTTCGAAATTATAAACATTAATTTATAATTCATACTTGATCAGTCAACGTTTTTAATGGTACCATTATGGTTGTTAATCGTTTATAAAAGCGATCTAAAATACGATCTTTTTTGAAACGATCGTTTTATTAAATTAAAAGAAAATGTTGCTAATGATCCTGATTTTGCTCAAAATTAATTTCAATCATTTTTTCAGGAAGATAAGGTTATGAATGTTGTCATAAATGTTTTATTTTATCGAGACAAATAACCTGAATGTTTTCTGACCGTTTTTAAAAAACGAAAAGCGATCTTTGAAAACACTCTTTTAAAAAAAACAAAAAAAATCGTTTTTGAAAACGAATATTTTTGGAAACGATCTTCATTCCTTGGTACCATTGAAAATCTGGCATTGCCATTAACATATGGAGAGTTAATTGAAATTATGCTTACAGTCCCTTTAAACAAATCAACCTAAATAGAAAATTGTTCTGATAAACCTGAATATTTTGGTAAAAATGTAAATGAAAATATAACCTTTCCTTCCAGTGGTATTCATTAAATAAAGCGCTATTGGAAGGATATAATACAATTAATTAGTTAATCAATTAATCAACACATTCAATATTCAAGAAACCAAGGAACCATACAAATAAATTGAAGGCAAAACATACCCCTATATAATCCCCCAAAAAAAGTGTGGGCCGGGGTACGGGGGGGGGGGGGGATTCATCTCCACGGAAAGGAACTGAGTTTTTGACACAAACTCAAATATTCTTGTCCCTATATCTTGGCAACCCAATGTCGTAGACCTTAGATATTTCAAACTATTAATTCTGTTAGGTCAAATAACCTAAGTTTGAAATTTCAAATATTTATACCCACTGGTTGCACAGATATTGAACTAAGAAAATTTGAGGTTGTGGCAAAAACTCAATTTCTTTAAATTTTTTTAAGATAGCTTTTTAAAGACTTCCAGTTTAGGATTTTCTTGGCATTTGCAACTTTTGCCAAACTAATTTTTTGATGAATTTTTCCTTCAGTAAGCATTTAATTAGGCATAGTCAGGTAAAAAAAATTTTTTATAATTTTCAGTTTCATCATTGAAACAAATTCAACTGATTCAAGTTTGTATGGTTTATTAAAATCAATGCATGGCAAGTTAGAAGTATTGATCATAAGAGAAGATTATCTTAAAGCAAGATTTAATTTTTTTTATGAATAAAATCTGAATAAATCTAAATTGTGAAACTTTATAGACATTTAATCTAGTTTTACAGGAGGAGAAAAGGCACTTTTAAATTTACTGGGTTTTTATATTTCCTTGGATTTCTCTTAATAGAATAAAAGTTCAGTGTGTCAAAATTTAGTCAATTTTAAATCTAATAATTTGAGTTTTTGCACTTTTTTTCTGTTGCATTTAAGAAAAAAATAAAAAAAGTATCTATTCACATATAAAAAATAAAAAAAATTTATTTTGAATTAAAAAAAATTAGAAATTAGAAAACATTTCTGGAATATTGAAATAGCATTTGCAATTTTTATATAGTGAAAACAAACAAGCTAAAATATTACTATTTAAATCCCAAGGTTCAAAGGAAATAAAACCAAAGAATTTACTTTGTTGTGGATCTAGAACAATGTTTTGAATTTCTAGAGTTTATATTTGAAAACTTCAAAATCTAGTTCAAATATTTCAAACAACTACCAGGCAATGGCATCAGTAAATTCTACAAACATTAAACAATAAAACATACATTAAAAAAACAGTATGTTAATATCTAATACTGCAAATGAAAGCCTTTTATCATAGCAAAAATATTTCTGATAGAAGTTTTGAAATCACTTGATTTGAACAATTTAAAAAAAAAACAATTTGTAGATACAATATAAGTTTGTCAAATCTTTTTGATCTTTTCTGAACTTGGAATAAACCTAAAGTCATGTGCTTTATTTAAAATATGTTTTTAAACTTCTTTGAAAAAAATGTAGTTTAATTATCATTTATATTTTTCAAGGATATTTTGTATTTTTATTATTTTGGTGTGTAGCCTCAATAGTTCCGCTTCAACTAACTGCAACAATATAAGGAACATTTATAGAGTCCTCTGTAGAATAATAAAATCGGAAATAAATTTAACCTTGGATTTCTTTAACCCCCAAAAAAGGCCGGAAGTGATGGTAAGGATCCTTCTAGCCTATTTTTGAAATTATCAACATAAATTTTTTTTTAATTTTCAACCCATATTTATTCTATTACTGTATTTTATGATACTTAACAAATTGTAAAGGAATTGAGTCAAATTATTATTTTCTAATCACTATTCTATGCTTGTGTTAACCTTTGATATTTAAAAATTTGATTATTTGATCTAACAGAATTTATAGTTTGAAATATCTAACTAACAATGAGTACTCAATTTCTTTATAAAAATTTATTTCAAAATTCAGTTTGACATAGGTCTTCCAGTTCAAAAGGGCTATACAATATCAAAATTTAATGACTGAAAGTGGGTCTAAATATAGATTATACTATACATTGCATATATATACAATTGCATCAAATAAAAGAATAGTATGAAAAAGAAAATTGCAAAAAAGAGATCTGCAGCACTGGGTAATATTTGTAGGTAATATTAGGAAGAAACAAAAGCAGGAATATGTGTCAAATGCATTTTTTTGCCTGCGTAGATGATGAACAGAAAACAGATCTATGATCAGCTAAAAAGAAGGAAACAATAGCCAGAGAAAGAATAAATCCATTGCTCTTTTTAAAATAAATTGTAATTGAGATTAAAAAAGAAATGTTAAAAGAAATATGACATATAGATGAGCTAAGGCATTCAGGCAGTATACCTGAGGATTCAGACAGTAGGTATAAAAGCCCAAAAACACAACATTTCTTAGACTTTTTCGAGTTTTTGCCACAAACTGTAATTTTCTAATCCCTTTTTCTTTGCACCGATCCCAATGTTGTAAACCTTTTATATTTCAAACTATAAATTAGGTTTTATAAACTAGTCCAAGTTTATTATATCAAAGGCTGACATCATAAGGTTGGAAAATAAAAGAAAAACATAACTTCAGGCTCGTATATGTATTTATAAAGTAAAATAAGGCATTCAGGCAGTACTCCTGAGGGACTCACGCAAAACACAATATATTGACTTTGAATCTGATTCTTTTTAAAAGAGAAAATTAGGTTAATACTTGAGCACCAATGTCTTCTTGTATACAAGTTAATGAAATATAATACCAATTCCCTAAGCTTGAGCTCTAACAATCAGGTCCTTTCTATATTTTCCTTATTCTGAAAAACGAATTGAGTTTTTGCTACAAACTTTGTTTTCTAACCCCAATATCCCAATGTTGTAGACCTTTGGTATTTTAAACTATAAATTATCTTAGATAAAAAATTTTAAAGTTTAAATTATCAAACATTTACAGGACATAGAAGGTTGCAAAATTAAAGAAAAATCTAAATTCAGGTATGTATGTGCACATTATATGAATGAACATTTAAATATAATGGCAATATAAATAGTTTATATCGTTTTAACCATTTGGACCTTTTTCAGAGAAAAAAAGAGTTTAACAAGATTTGTCAAGTATTTATCAAATAAGTCTATGACATAACTAAATATATTTGGACACAAAACTTTATAAACTTTTGCTTATTCTGATGTTTAAACAGCAACGACCGAAAATTCGATCTGTATGAGGGGAGAAAGGCCAACCACAACAATATCTCTGTATAGACCTATTTGATCTAGGAAACAACTTTGAGAGCTTTTATTTGTTTTAATCTCCAGGGGCAAATAAAAGAAATTGCACATGAGAAATAAAGTGCAACATTGGAAAGATAAAGTAACTACTTTCTTTTATTTCAAAATATTATCAATTTCAGTAGTTTTTCTTTTATGGCTACTCACCTACACTCTTGACGTTTAAATATACTAAAATTGTAAACGTACGTTTTCTCAAAATCAAACTTGTTTGCCCTTATACATCAAGCCATTACCCCCCCCCCCTTCCCTTTCTATGGAAAAGGGTTATGGAAAAGATATATCCTTAACTCAGAATATATATACTTATAATATGTAATATATAATATATATAATATATAATATAATATATATATTATATATATATTCTGAGATCCTTAATTATATTAATATATTTTAACAGGTTGGCCTGTTAGCTAAAACAAGCTTAATCCCCCCCTTTTTTCCCTTCCTTTTGATAAGAATAAAGGGCAAATTTTGAGTTTTTGAAATTATTATTATATGTATTCTTTGATTGTCTGTCTGTATGTTTGAACTAAACCGATCGGGCCCATATTTTGTGTGGGACCTCACATCAACCCAAGGATGGTTCAACATTTGCCTCCAAAAACTTGAATTTTCATAAAGTTAAAAAATTCTTTAAAATTGAAAATTGGAAAATGAAAATAGGCGGGAAGCGCCCTGAAAGTCCAGTTTATAATATTTGAATATGCACTGAGAAAAAATGTACACAAGAAATGATATCAATAGCTTACATGGGACATTTTTGATAAATTGAACAAAAACTTTACAATACTGGGGAACAAACTTTAAAAAAAGAAATAACAAGACAAACATGTTTTGTCTTTTAAACTTGTATTCGCAGCTTTTATTTTATAATCTAAAATAGCAACGTTTAACTAATTATTTTAGGCTTTATTAAAATGAAAAGCAGAGTTTACTTAACCCTTTAACGTCTGGGGGGGGGGCAAAATGGCAAAATCTATGTTTAGCCGGAAACCTCTAAAAAAGGCCTTTGATTAAAGTTATATAAGCTGCAATGCATGTTGATTGTTCAGTCCAATTTTGCAAGGCCTGCTGATTAAAAAAAACTTAAACCGTAATTTTAATAGTTTGAATGCTATGAAGGTTTAGGAAAAAAGTGTCAAAACAAAAAAAGATCGGAAAATGTAAAAATAAACCTTTTTTTGACAAATGGTTAGATGTGAGACATGTTTATACATCCATTTGTATAGGGCTTGAACTGCTTGAACTGAGATCTTGAGAGGTAGTTTAGTTTCCATGGTATGGTAACATATTGTTTTTATAATGTTCTCTCCACTCCATTCTCAAATTTTATTAAATCTCTTACCAAACGTTTTAGCAAACTAGAAGCTGCATTCAAACTTTATCCGATTCTGATAGGATTTTTATCTTAGACATCAAAACATTGAAATTGAAGAACTACAATTTAATTTTTTTAAAATACATTTTTCAAGGGCTTTTCAAATATGCAATAACCCTTCAAAAAAGGAGTTGTGATTAAACGTTTAACAGATTTGAATCTTACGTGCAACATAATTTAGTAATTACTTGTTTACTTATATAATGAGGAACTACTATGGAATCATCTTGATCCAAGGAAAAAGTTTCAGTTTTCCTGGGGACCCTTACCATTCAAGACCAGAGACTTCAACAGGGAAGGGCCATTTGGCTTAGTTACATCTGTTTAGTAACATCTCTACGTATCTTTTGGTTCATATCCGAGATAGGCTAAGCGCCGTAATATACTAAAAGGCCTTTTCTGCCTTAATTACATAAAATAAAAAAATGAAATTTATTCAGGCTATACTTAAAACTATTGCGAATGCAACCATGCAATTTTTTTGCAAATCGGTGCAAAATCGGATAAGGCTGTAACTTTACAAATCCTTACCCGATCTAGCTGGCGGCAAAGGAATTGAGTTTTTGCCACAAACTCAAATCTTCTGATCCAAATATCTTTGCAACCTAATGGAGCAAACCTTTGATATTTCAAACTATGATCATTTTATCTATACGTACTAATAGTTTGAAATATCTAAGGTCTACGACATTGGGTTACAAAGATATAGAGATTAGAAAATCAGAGTTTGTGGCAAAAACTCAACTCCTTTGTAAATTAAGTAGCTTAGCCGATCACTTAACCCTACACACCCTGTCCACTTTTCCACACTTTTTCGGGATTTCAAAATAATATCAAAATTTGAAAAATATTTGGAAGAACATGTTAAAACTTTGTAAGTTTCTGAAAACACTCACATTTACTAAGATACATTTTGTTTTTATGAAGAGACAGGACTCGACTGGTTGCAGATAAACAAATATTGTTATCAGGGTTGTATGAAGAGACAGGACGGATTTCAGATAAACCAATATTGTTATCAGGGTTGTATGAAAAGCAAGGACGGGTTTCAGATAAACCAATATTGTTATCAGGGTTGTATGAAGAGACAGGACGGGTTTCAGATAAACCAATATTGTTATCAGGGTTGTATGAAAAGCAAGGACGGGTTTCAGATAAAACAATATTGTTATCAGGTTTGTATGAAAAGCAAGGATTGGTTTCAGATAAACCAATATTGTTATCAGGGTTTAATGAAGAGACAAGACGGGTTTCAGATAAAACAATATTGTTATCAGAGTTTAATAAAGAGACAGGACAGGTTTCAGATAAAACATTATTGTTATCAGGGTTGTATGAAAAGCAAGGATGGGTTTCAGATAAACCAATATTGTTATCAGAGTTTAATAAAGGGACAGGACGGGTTTCAGATAAAATAATATTGTTATCAGGGTTGTATGAAAAGCAAGGACGGGTTTCAGATAAACCAATATTGTTATCAGGGTTGTATGAAGAGACAGGAAGGGTTGCAGATAAACCAATATTATTATCAGGGTTTAATGAAGAGACAGGTCGGGTTTCAGATAAAACAATATTGTTATCAGGGTTGTATGAATAGCAAGGATGGGTTTCAGATAAAGCAATATTGTTATCAGGGTTGTATGAAGAGACAGGAAGGGTTGGAGATAAACCATGCAATATTGTTATCAGGGTTTTATGAAGAGCTAGAAAGGGTTGGAGATAAACCAATATTGTTAACAGGTTTGTATGAAGAGACAGGACTAGTTGCAGATAAACAAATATTGTTATCAGGGTTGTATGAAGAGACAGGACGGGTTTCAGATAAAACAATATTTTTATCAGGTTTGTATGAAAAGCAAGGATTGGTTTCAGATTAACCAATATTGTTATCAGGATTGCATGAAGAGACAGGAAGGGTTGGAGATAAACCATGCAATATTGTTATCAGGGTTGAATGAAGCTAGAGACAGGAAGGGTTGGAGATGAACCATGCAATATTGTTATCAGGGTTGTATGAAAAGCTAGGAAGGGTTGGAGATAAACAAATATTGTTATCAGGGTCGTATGAAGAGACAGGACGGGTTGAGAGATAAACAAATATTGTTATCAGGGTTGTATGAAGAGACAGGAAGGGTTGGAGATAAACCAAAATTGTTATCAGGTTTGTATGAAGAGACAGGACTGGTTGCAGATAAACAAATATTGTTATAAGGGTTGTATGAAGAGACAGGAAGGGTTGCAGATAAAACAATATTGTTATCAGGTTTGTATGAAAAGAAAGGATTGGTTTCAAATAAAACAATATTGTTATCAGGTTAATATGAAAAGCAAGGATTGGTTTTAGATAAAACAATATTGTTATCAGGGTTTAGTGAAAAGCAAGGATGGGTTTCAGTTAAACCAATATTGTTATCAGAGTTTAATAAAGAGACAGGACGGGTTTCAGATAAAACAATATTGTTATCAGGTTTGTATGAAAAGCAAGGACCGGTTTCAGATAAACCAATATTGTTATCGAGGTTGTATAAAGAGACAAGAAGGGTTGCAGATAAACCAATATTGTTATCAGGGTTTAATGAAGAGACAGGACGGGTTTCAGATAACACAATATTGTTATCAGGGTTGTATGAAAAGCAAGGATGGGTTTCAGATAAACCAATATTGTTATCAGGGTTGTATGAAAAGACAGGAAGGGGCTGCAGATAAACCAATATTATTATCAGGGTTGTATAAAGAGCTAGGAAGGGTTGGAGATAAACCAATATTGTTATAAGGTTTGTATGAAGAGACAGGACTGGTTGCAAATAAACAAATATTGTTATCAAGGTTGTATGACGAGACAAGAAGGGTTGGAGATAAACCAATATTGTTATCAGGGTTTAATGAAGAGACAGGACGGGTTTCAGATAAAACAATATTGTTATCAGGTTTGTATTAAAAGCAAGGATTGGTTTCAGATAAACCAATATTGTTATCAGGGTTTAATGAAGAGACAGGACGGGTTTCAGATAAAACAATATTGTTATCAGGGTTGTATGAAAAGCAAGGATTGGTTTCAGATAAACCAATATTGTTATCAGGGTTGTATGAAGAGCTAGGACGGGTTGCAGATAAACCAATATTATTATCAGGGTTGTGTGAAAAGACAGGAAGGGTTGGAGATAAACAAATATAATTATCAGGGTTGTATGAAGAGACAGGAAGGGTTTGAGATAAACCAATATTGTTATCAGGGTTGTATGAAGAGACAGGGAGGGTTGGAGATAAACCAATATTGTTATCAGGGTTGAATGAAAAGACAGGAAGGGTTGGAGAAAAACTAATATTGTTATCAGGGTTGTTTGAAGAGACATGACGGGTTGCAGATAAACAAATATTGTTGTCAGGGTTGTTAGAAGAGACAGGACTGGTGGGAGATAAACCAATATTGTGATCAGGGTTGAATGAAGAGACAGGAAGGGTTGGAGATAAACCAATATTATTATCAGGGTTGTATGAAGAGACAGGAAGGGTTGGAGATAAACCATGCAATATTGTTATCAGGGTTGAATGAAGAGACAGGAAGGGTTGGAGATAAACCAATATTTTTATCAGAGTTGTATGAAGAGACTGGGAGGGTTGCAGATAAACCAATATTGTTATCAGGGTTTAATGAAGAGACAGGACGGGTTTAATATATACCAATATTGTTATCAGGGTTGTATGAAAAGCAAGGATTGGTTGCGGATAAGAAAGCAGAAATGCGTTTAAGATCGGGAAAGTTGTTAAAGATACAGGGTTTAATTGATATTCCTTAACCGAGATCGGATAAGAACACATGATTAAAAACATGCATTTTGTTAAATCGGTTAAGATTAAGGTTAAGGCTGATGAAGGTCGGATAAGAAAGCAGAAACGCGTTTGAGATCGGGAAAGTCGTTAAGGATGCAGGATTTAATTTATATTCCTTAACCGAGATCGGATAAGAACATATGATTAAAACATGCATTTTGTTAAATTGGTTAAGATTACAGAAAATAGAAACTTATCCAATTATAACTTTAAAAAATCTGCTAGGGAAGATTTTAGGGTTCCAGGAACTTCCTGGTAGGGGTATTTACAGATGGGGCTATATGAATTTGCCCCCCACCCCCCTTTAAAAGTTAAACCAAAATGTTCCAGGGGGATTTAGACCCAAAAGGTTCCAGGGAAGATTTAACCAGGCTGGCATATTTGTATGGGGGGGGTCTGTGGGTTAAGCCCACCCCCCACCACCTGTACAAGTGAAAACTACATTTCAAAGGGGGAATTACCCCACATGAGATAACTATCTCCACCCCCTTACAAATTCTAAAATTCATTCTGTGGAATATCTCTCAAGACTTTGCATTGAAATGTTTAATCGATTTGACTCAACTCATGTTTGTATTTCTCATATCTTGCCCGATTTTGTAAAAGAAAATTCCATAATAGATTTTGTTTCTAATGTCTTATCCGATCTTAAAGACAATGTATGAATCTAAGTGGGTCTTATCCGAGTATAGGCTCACCGCCGTAATATGTCTTTAATAAATAAAATTCTTTCTGACTCCACGATTCTTTCTTACTAAAACTTGGAGTAAAGTTAAACCTGAAACCTTGCCTTAATTCTATAGAAAACTTGAACCTGATTCTTGATCTAACTCGGAGTTGGCTTAAACCTGAACCATGAGTAAGAAATTACGGTTTAGAGTAAGATATCAGGGTTTAAAGTAAGAAATTAGGGTTTTAAGTAAGATATCAGGGTTTAGAGTATTCCTCTTGCCTCCCTTGGGCATCCCAGGGGTGCCAGCGGATTTATGGGAAAAGGTTAAAATCAGGTTGGTGGGAAAAAATAAGTTGGCCCTCATCTTAAAATGTGTGATTTCCCTCTTAAAAAGTAGTTGAAAATTTTCTTGGCGCTGCGTGCCACTTATTTCTCTTATATTTTAATCTCCTCCCCCCCCCCATAAAAATCATAAAGCTAATATTTAATTATCAATGGCTTGTCCGAGAATGGATTAAGAATCGACCATAAACCCTGCATCTTATAATTAATTCCATTGTTAACCGATTAAACAAACTGTAGAT
>NW_019398206.1:0-8134 GCF_000591075.1 Eurytemora carolleeae
ATTTAATTTTTTTAATATAATATTCAAAAATTATGTTTATTTGAAAACTAAAAATATTTTTTCCTTTTATTAAGTTTTTTGTAAAAGATATGTTTTTTCAACAAATGAAATTTGAAAAATTACAAAAATATTGTAAAAACATATTCCTTCATTGTTAATTAAAAATTAAATTATTTTGACATTGATTTGTAATTTTTTTAATAATAAAGAATTATATTCTGATGTGAAATGAAATAAAGAAAGTTTGTTAATCTCAAGCTAAAAATTTAAGAAATTTTTTAAAAAATCAGAAAACTCAGAATTCTAGGATAGTTCACTTAGTGGCCTCTAGCGGAGTTTCTGTGAATCAGCCAGGTCGTTAGATGTGCATTGTTTGATTAATCAGCTGTAGCTAGTTTTAAACCTTTTGACACAGGCTGCTTGAGCAGCTGTTTTACCGGGCTCGGTAAGGCGGTTTTTGGCTCAGTCCGCAGTCGCCAGTGGGTACTCACTTCTCAGTCCACAGCCATGGAAGAACGTTAATTTAATTTAAAATTATCATTCATAAACTATTCACACGCAGTTTGTGGTTTCTCTGGAAGCACTATTGAAAGTTTTAATATTTTTAGATTAGTGATTGTTGGAAAAAGAAAGGGAAGAAGCAATGGAAGAAACAAAGAAAAAGAAGACCCAGCCCTGAAGGTGTAGACAATCATGCTGTCTGTTCTAAATCAGACACTGATTGTTTACCCCCTAGGGAGAAATAAAATTATCGCAAATTCTGAAAGTGCTCTTGTTATAGAAGAGAAAAGTAACCTCGTGATATTTATAGCAAGCTCTGTCATGCCACGTTACAATAAAAAATAGGGGGGAAGAGGGGAGGGAGGAGGGAAGGAGGAGGGGGACAGGAGAATGTCTAAATGCTATTTTGTACTGTTTAAGTACTTATTCAATAAATCTTATTTAATTACCAATTTGTTCTTTTCTGTTTGTGTTTATATTTAATTAACTTAATATGTGTTTAATTAATTTGAAAGTTTTTGCAAATTATTATAAAAAACGGAATAATTATTCTAGAAATTCTGAATATAAGTTTCCGCATTTGACCACCAGGTGGTGTCTATGCTATCAAAGAGGTTGTGCGTGCTATGTATACTTAAATTCTTACATTTTTATCCACTTTTTTTTTAATAATAAAGACTTGCATTATTAACAGTTTTAAAAATATTGTTCTGCATTCAGTTTTTCTTAAAATGATATTAAAAAATGTGGATTTTTTTTTTACCCAGCTAACATTAAGACCGACGGCGGTTATACCGCCTCGTTCTACGACAAGCTTCGCTGGAGTTGGGCGGAGCTCCGATCACCTGGTTCGATGTCGGTCTTGGCGGTATAGTAAAAGGATCACACCCAGATCTGTCGTATATACCAAATCGTACATGCGACAGCGCACAAATGAACTCCAAAATCTACACTTCGACATCGGTGCTTTGGAGTATATACTACAGCGATGACTTCTTCACCAAAATCTACATTCGATATCGGAGAGGTATACACCGATATCAATATACTATATCGGAAAAAATGTCACCGAATTCAACATACTACATCGTAGACTTTCTCACCGAATTGTCAGCGTACTACTACCATACTCAGGGGTGACTACAGGATTTTTTCATGGGGGGTGGGGGAGCCCCTTTTTCTAAAAACTATGATGTTAAAGTTAAGTCAAGTTTAAAAATCCTATAATCCCCCCTGAGTATGAAAGAAGTATGCTGTATACGCCCCTGCATACTGCCTAGTGCCTACAAAAATAAANTTCCGAAGTCGTATATACGACAATTATACTATGGCGGGGAAAATTTTGTTTCTACTACAGAGGTTCAGAATTCCCCGCCATCGAAACTGCGACAATTGCACTATGGCGGGGACATATAGTATATACTATTGCGGTACAGTGTACCCCCCGCCATCGCATTTACGACGGCGGAAAACCAACTCTGGCGAAGATTTAATGTTAGCTGGGTATTTTCGCCGTTTTCAAAATATTCATAATTTAGGGATAATTTATTAAAAAAAATTCTTATTTTTTTATTACATTTTAATATTTACACTGTGAACCAGGTATAATCTCAATAGATCTATACCTACCCAACAAGACAAATAACGTTCTGAGAGCGTTAGATAAGGTTTCTTTTAGGACTCATTAATGTTAATTAATGTCACTATTTAACGTTCCAGGTACGTAAAAAGGTACCCACTTTTACGTTATGTAACGTAAAAAAGGGTACGTCATGTAACGTTATCTGACGTTCATGAACCAAACTTTTACGTTCAGAAACCCCAAATATGGGCACAGTTTCCACGGAAGTTATGTTAAGTAACGTTATTTAACGTAACAATGCACGTATTGTTGCGTACATGAACCTAACTTTTACGTCAATGAACCCTTAGCATTTAAGCAGCTTTCACAAAAGAAACCCCAAATATGGGCACAGCTTTCACGGAAGTTACGTTAAGTAACCTTAATTAACGTAACACAAAGTATGGTTCCGTGCATGAACCAAACTATACGTTACTGAACCCTAAATATGGAAGCAGCTTTCACAAAAGTTAGGTTGAGTAATGTTATTTATATCTATATCTATACCCTAAACCAGGTATAATCTCAATAGACCTATACCCTAAACTAGGTACAATCTCATTAGAACTATACCCTAAACCAAGTATAATCTCAATAGAACTATACCCTAAACCAGGTATAATCTCCAAAGATCTATACCCTAAACCAGGTATAATCTCAATAGATCTATGCCCTAAACCAGATATAATCTCAATAGATCTATACCTTAAACTAGGTACAATCTCATTAGAACTATACCCTAAACCATGTATAATCTCAATAGACCTATACCCTAAACTAGGTACAATCTCATTAGAACTAAACCCAAAACCAAGTATAATCTCAATAGAACTATACCCTAAACCAGGTATAATCTCAATAGATTTATACCTAAACCAGGTATAATCTCAATAGATCTATACCCTAAACCAGGTATAATCTCAATAGAAATATACCTAAACTAGGTATAATCTCAATAGAACTATACCCTAAACTATGTATAATCTCAACCCGAATATTCAATGAGAAGCAATTACTCTAAACTGTAATCAACATGGATTTCTGATTCTAACTAACTATATTAAGAGCTCACATCATCCAGACAGAACAAACACTAGGCTGTGAGAATATCAGAAATATGAAGACAACATTTAAAAGATTATTTTCTTTATTGTTCCTGCGAGGTGGGGGTAAGCATTACAGTGAAACTATGCGAGGTGGGGAAACCAATTTTATTATAAGCCACTTAAAAAATTTTAAATTTAAAAAATCAAATTTTTTTTTAAATTTTGAAAATCCGCGAACTCGTTATGTTTTGTTTTACAATGTACACAAAGAGAACATGTTCACAATTAAAATAGAAGATGGGCGCGAAGCGCCCTAAAAGCCTAGGATATATATAATCACAAAGAATAACAAGAAACTAATTGCATATTAAATGTTAAAATTAAATTGTACAACTATACTGATGGTAATAGTAAACAAAACAGAATTTTGTAAACATTTACGTTATAAAATGACACAAATTTGTATTGCAAGGGGTACTAATGTATCTTAATTGTACAAATATGTATCCTCTTGGCTTCAATGGACTTATAGAATGTCCTCTTCTGAATATATTCGAGTCTGGTTTTTGTCCAGTCTGTATTATGTGAGCTTTATTGTAAACCCACCACAGTTTTGTATATAGAATTGTAAAGTAGTTTGTTCAACCCAGATGTTATTATCATCAGTTAGTTCATGGCGTAAGTTTCCATGGAGTATTGGGCAAACAAACAACAATCTGATTAAAACCTGTTATCTTGTTTCCACGTCCATGGAAGGGAAATATTCAGGAGGAAATTTCCATGTACTCAATAAACAACAATGGATTCGAACCTACTGTCTTGTAACTATGGCAAGTTAGAATAACGAGACTTTTGTCGGCAGAGAAAGCAAAATGAACAACCATTTTATGCCCCGAGTAAGGGGCAGTCTTGATGAAGCAGTGAACCAGAAGGGTTGATAGGATCGCCAGGTGGCAGCTTATCATCATCTATGATTCAAGGATTAACTTTTGTTGATCTGGCAGTTTGTATTTAATATAATAATGTAAAATAAATGTCTGTGCAAAGTTTGTGTATTAATCGATCCAATCTGGCATGTTATATTGAGTTTCTCTTTTTAAAGTTTCCTTCATTGAGTTGTTTATATGTGAGTTTCTCACCAAGTCTATAATATGTTACAAGTTAAAGGTAATGGACGTAATTATAACTCCTAGTCTTTATCTATTTATGGTTTAATAGGCGTATACAAAACCTTTAGCCTATGTTATCTATATCAAATGGTTTAAGGCAAATCATGTTACGTCTTACAGACAATCAGACACATTAGTAATTAAAAATACACAATCACATGATCAAACCAAATATGATATGCATTCAAATGAACCAGTTCAAATGAACCAGTAGATTTTATGTACTGATTATCAATAATAACATATAGCAAATGTTATGAAACATTGTATAACCCAATATTTATTGAAATCATACTGATGTCTCCTTTACCCAAGATAGACTGGGGGTGGGCGTGTGGGCGTGTGGATGGTTCCAGAGGCCTAGAAGAAACATATCCATTTTTTAAGAAAACAGATTTTTCATTCAAAAAAACATTTTCTTACATTGGTCTTAACACTATTTAGCCTAAATTTAAAACCTTAAAAAAGCTCTTTTTAAAAAATTCTTGTTTTCATTTTTATTTGTTGTGCTTTTTGAACATTTTTTTTTATTTATTTTGACGATAATTATTATAAGAACTGATGAGGGTCAACCCCAGGGGGGATGATAGTTAACTACCTGGGCCGCTGTCCAGCCTGAGTGTACACCTAGGACAGTTTACTGATAAGGGATATTAAGAGATTATATCATACAGTACACATATCAAATATGCAGTACACTTTCGGAGTACAAGTGTATGGGGAGGTTTTGTATCTTAAATTTTACTCAGAGCCCGAAATTTAAAAGAGTATCGTTGAATGAAACTCCCGAGTTTCCATTTTGGGGTCTTAACATTTAAGTAGATTTTAATTTAAGAGATTCGAAAAAAAGGAGCATATGAAGAAACTTAATAATATAATAATTCATAACAAAAATATTAATATCTACAAAACTACCTAACCCCATTCATGAAACCCGGGTTTCAAAACTGGTTTTTATAACGATACCCTGTCTTAAATTTTGGGCTCAGTTTTCTCAGAATCGTATACTAACCATGAAATATTGCTTTGTTAAAGACTGCAATTGTACCTCATCCTGTGAAAATATCATCCTGCACACGATAAAAGAGCAGTGGATTTCAATAGTCAAATGGAAAACTGATATGCAGTCGGCATTTTGAAAATAAATGCTATAGAAGTCTCTATGGTAAAAAGTTGTGGAACAATGCCGTACTCGCTGTACCCATAGATTTGGCTCTAACTACAGATTTTCATGTCCAAGTGATAAAGAAAGACCATAATTATTCACTGCCTTATTCTCAAGAAACTATTCAACTTCTCCAAGATAGTGCTGAAATGGGAATGAAATACAGAGAGAGATGTTACAACCTTCAAAACCGTAAAAAAAACTTGAAAAAACTGTGGAAGATCTCCAGGATACACTTAAAACTGTGTGCCAAAAATATTCCATCCAAGAGAGTACCATGGAGCTAATAATGGCTTCTGCTTTTCAAATTCCTGGCGAGATTATTCAGAGAATTGGGAAAAAACGTGTCATCTGTAAAATCCATTACAGAATCGTACCACCCGGCTCTAAGAACATTTGCATTAACTCTACACCTTTACTCGGCGCAAGCCTACACCCTACAGGTTAGTTAAGCACAGTTTAAGTTCCATAAAAATCATGTTGTATGAGCCCCCCTCATTCAACATGATTTTCATCCAACTTTTTTAACATCCAAGATTTATTGGCAACAAACTTTCGGATAAAATCCGCGAACTTTTTTTTGTTTGTTTGCTCACTGTATACAAAGAGAAAATGTTCGTAATCAAGGGCGTATACAGGGGGGACGCCCCCCCCCCCTAGAACTTAGAGCTGTAACAATTTTAAAACTAAAACTTAAGAGTGAAGAGTATTAAAACCATTAATTTGCTTTTTTTTCTGCTTGTTTTGTTTGATTGAGAGATAACGTAGTTCTTGTATGGTCTTTGGACTGTAAAGTATCCAAAAAGTCAAATGTTTTGAATTTACGGTTTAAATTTTGCCCCCCCCCCCACATTTACGCCCCTGTTCGCAATTGAAATATAAGATTAGTCTAGTAATCGTTAAAATAGTTTGATATTTGATAGATCTTTTAATTTTAGGTTTGTTCGGAACTGTTTGGAAGATTGTTTGCCACATGAGATCAAGAAATATTTAGACCAGGAACGGCAATATCTAATGCGTCAAATTTGTGTACTGCAGTGGGAGGTGATCAAAACAAAGAATTCAGGGGCAAAACATCAATCATGAGGGGGGGGGGGCTTAAATAAATATATTGCTGTCGTAGACATGAATACTGATTATAAAACGCAAAAATATTTGTTACTTGAGAGTATATGCTTTAAAGACAGGAGAGGGAAATAATAATATCCAAGATTATATTCAAATTGTAAAATTCGGATGTTTTAATAAAAGCAAAACCTATTCCTCACTCCATTGGAATCAATGCAAAGAGCAATTGTAGACATATTTCAACACGTAACAGGACTGCACAGTGCACACATAATTGTGTCCCTAATATATAAAGATGCATGCCTGATTTACAATGGTACCTTTAAAAAAATTTTGGGAAATGCCCATTGAATATTAGTCATTAAGAAATAAAACCTTCTAACATAAAATTTGAGAAAAATGTTATCCATATCATAATTTATTTATTCTTGTACACTTTTTAACATTCTATTTTAAAACAAGAAGACCTTCAAGCTTTTTAACTACACCATAAATCTAAAACATAAATTGAGCAGTCTGTTTTAGTGTTCTGACATTATTTTTACTTTTTTCCTTAAAGATTACATTGAGTTTTTTCAGTAAACTGAAAAATCTAACATTTACAAAAAGTTTAATAATTTCCCGAGGCCATCGATTGCTTGTTGCAGCAATAGCTGAAATTGTTTTTTCGATTGGATCTCGACCTCTATCCAGTGACTCTCCATGTATTTTTTGAAATATTTTCTCAACTTCTTCCAAAAGGTCTTTAGGTGGATAAACCAGGGATCCTCTTGATTTTAAGTCTATCCAATCACAGTTTGTTTTATCCTCACTGCCTCTGACAAGGCCTGGAACTTTTGTGCTGAGTTTTTTGGCAATAAATCCACATACATATATAAGTGCCTGTTTAGAGGACTTTATTTGTGCTGAATTGTCCGCACTCATATGTTCCTGAAAACAGATAAAGTTAGCGGTTTAGGGAATAAGACTAAGAATGAGTTGCATTTTATGTTTGATAACTCTCTTTAGGATTAGAAGTAACAACTATGAAAATAGGTATTTTTAGAAAAAATTTTCACCGCAGATATATAAATTTGATTTTTATATAATTAAAAATACCCCATATTCTTCTCCTTCTTCTTCTTCTTCTATCAATCTGGTCCTGGAATAAAGAAACTATTGAATTAAAGTCAATTAAATATTGTATGTTAGAATATACATATTGAACAAAAAAATAGTTATTATTTTTGCAACATGATCATTGAAGTCTGGAATTGACGAGTGGAGAGAAGCTGCCAGGTTTGATGAGATGAGTTCGTCAGGTTCTTTTTCATCATCCTACAGAGAACAATTTTGATAAAATTAAAATGTAACCAAAATTAGAGTCACGGAAGTTCGTAGTAAGATTTTGACTCCACTGGACACCACCGGAGGGAATTCTTTTTCACTGGAGGGGTTTGAAAAAATGCTTTTAATAATTTAAAACTTTACGCAGGGTGATTTATATTCCACTGGAGGGATTCAGATGTCCTTCCTGTGGGGTTATAATTCCACTGGAGGGATTCAGTTATCCTTCCTAGGGGTT